>NC_133663.1:110780770-111080770 GCF_037893015.1 Macrotis lagotis | reverse complement strand
TTTTTTTTTGGCTTATTGAATAAATTGAAGGAAATAAGAATTTTGTCTGAATTTCTGAAGGCTAAATTTGACACTCTGGGAGCACCTTACATAAGGTAACAAATGGGACATCTAATCTTTGAAATCAAAATGATTAGGAAAGGTTAATGTGATTCATTTTATTCTCATTGCAGAAGAAGGAATTTTCAAGTGAAGTTGCAAAATGAAGTAGTGAAGAGTAGGTTTTTTAAATCATAAGGCAGTTTAGTTGAGTTGAGATAAATTGTTCACCCTTTTGAACTCCTTCAGAACTGGGGAGAGTGGCACCAAATGAGGAAATTGGGATTAAATAGATAACTCAGACAGAGCTCTTTGACATAAGGATAATGTGCAGGAGTAAGTTAAGGAAAGTGATTGAAGCAAAGAGGACAAATTTGTTGGAGATACACTGATTTATTTTTGAAAAAGCAAAAAGACAGAGCCAAGTGAGAAGCACTATATGGTGAAAAAAGGCATGAAGAAAAGAATTTGAACAAAAGATGTATTGAATCTGATAGCTGTTCTGTCTTTTGAAATGCCTTATATCCTACTGTCTCTCTATAATCATTAAATCTTAAAATGAAAAAAGCATAATCTCTGGTGAATGTCATACCGTAAAACCATTAAAAAATAACAATGACCTTATAGGAATAAATATTCCATTTTATGAGGGCATTCTTTGCCAGACTATTTGTGCAGCCCATTGAACTGTATAGACAATGCCTTTTCTTTTGGATGACTTTTTTTTTTATTTTGACTTAGAGCTTAGAATTCAAGAATTAATTAAGTGCTTATTATATGCCAGTATTATGGTAAGTACTGAAGAACCAGGAAAGAAAAAATCAAGATATTTCCACAAGGCACTTATATTATAATGAGAAAAACATGTAAATAAATCTCGATTTGATACATACCAAGTAGATGGATAGTCCTCTCAGGGGGAAGGGTCTGTTAATGAAACAGAAGGTAGTGATTGAGGTAAATGTTCAATAAAGTCAAGCAGTATAAGAGGTCAAGGTGAGGAGGGAAAAATATTTTAAGCATATTTTTAGAAAAGGGGGATAGAAAACAAGAAAGAGCTCAGCTTTACATGCCAGACAAAGGACTTTATATTTGATCCTGGAGGTGTCTACTGGACCTTATTGAATGGAGGATAACATGGACAGATTTAAACATTATTAAAATCAGTTTGGAGAATACGCCCTCTGACATCCATAGACAAATGAGTACATATTTTTTTAAGTCAGTTCATGTTTTTGCTATTGCTTTTTAATTTTTTTTGTTTTTCTTTGTCTTTGGTAGTAGATGTCCAACCTTGGGATTATGACCAAATATAATTGTATGGGGATAAGCATATAATTTCATATTTTTTTAAAACAATTTTTGCAAGGCAATGGGTTTAAGTGACTTGCCCAAAGTCACACACCTAGGTAATCATTAAGTGTCTGGTATTTGAACTCATGTACTCCTGATTCCAGGGCTGGTGCTCTATCCACTGTGCCACCTAGCTGCTCCATATAATTTCATCTTAAGAAAAGATGAATATAAGGAATTTAGAGAAGCAAAAGAATATTTTATTTTTAGCCTTTGTAAGGCATTGGGTTTAACTGATTTGCCCAAGGTCAAATAGCTATGTAATTATTAAGTATCTGAGTTCAAATTTCAACTCAGGTTTTCCTGATTCCAGGGTCAGTGCTCTATCCATTGTACTACCTAACTGTCCCATCAGAATACTTTATAGGAGAAAATGCACAGTGCAGTATTCAGATCCAACAAAAAATAGATGCAAATGACTATAAAATTATGATTGAAAAAGTAGAGAAAGAGACAAAGAAAGATAGAGAGAAAAATACAAATTGATTTCTATACTACTATTATAATCAACAATAGTTTGGTGAATTGGCTCTGAAGAAAAGATATAGTAATTTACTGTACTCCTTTCTACACAGAAGTGGGAGAAATTTTATGTGGAATTTTGAATATAATGTTACTCAACTGATGTGTTGTTTGACTTTGCAAAACTAAATTTCCCTTTCTCTGTTTATAGTCTTTCTTTTTTTTAAAAAAGAAAGATATTATTTATTATGAATTTTACAATTTTACCCCTATTCTTGCTTCCCTCCCCCCCACTCCCACAGAAGGTAATCTGTTAGTCTTTCATTGTTTTCATGGTATACATTGATCTAAATTGAATATGAAGGGAGAGAGTAATCATATTCTTAAGGAAGAAAAATGAAGTATAAGAGATAGCAAAATTACATAATAAGATAACATTATTTTTCTAAATTAAAGGTAATAGTCTTTGGTCTTTGTTCAAAATCTACAATTCTTTGTCTACATACAGATGGTATTCTACATTTTGCAGACAGCCCAAAATTGTCCGTGATTATTGCACTGACAGAATGAGCAAGTCCATAGAGGTGAATCATCACCCCATATTGCTCTTAGGGTGTACAATGTTCTTCTGGTTCTGCTCATCTCACTCAGCATCAGTTCATACAAATCATTCCATGCTTCCCTGAATTCCCACCCCTCCTGGTATCTAATGGAACAATAGTGTTCCATGATATACATATACTACAGTTTGTTAACCATTCTCCAATTGAAGGACAGTCATTTAATTTCCAATTCTTTGCCACCACAAACAGGGGGTTGCTATGAAAATTTTTGTACAAGTGATGTTTTCCCTCTTTTTCATAATCTCTTCAGGGTACAGACCAGTAGTGGTGCTGTTGGATCAAAATATATGCATATTTTTTGTTGCCCTTTTGGTGTAATTCCAAATTGCTCTCCAGAAAAGTTGGATGAGTTCACAACTCCACCAACAATGCATTGGTGTTCCAGATTTCCCACATCTCTTCCAACATTGATCATTGTCCTTTCTGGTCATATTGGCCAGTCTGAGAGGTGTGAGGTGGTACCTCAGAGATGCTTTAATTTGCATTTCTTTAATAAGTAGTGATTTTAGAGTAATTTTTCATATGACTATGGATCACTTTGATTTCCTCATCTGTAAATTGCCTTTGCATATCCTTTGTGATAGTCTTTCTTTTAAGGAATTATTTTCAGCATGAAGAAGGGGAAGGAACTTATATATTAAAAATAAAAATTGCTACAAAATGTTTAATGATTTGAAAAAATGGGGCATAAAAAATTAAAGCCACAGATCTAATCAAAAAAAATCATACCTTTGCTTTTGAAGAGATGATCACAATCCATTGTCATTACTACTCTATCTCTTGTTTAGCAAAGTCAAACTCTGTTCTTCCTTTTTACCATGACTTTGAATATCTCTACCATTCCATTTTTTTCTACAGGTCTTTATCCCCTAAACTGGCTATACTCTTTTTTTCTGACTATGCTATTTTTCCCTTTCCCATCTCAATCCCTAGGTGAATCATTTCAACTCTATGCTCTCTTCTTTTTATTTTAATAAATTTATTTATTTATTTATTTTCATCGATATGTACATGTTTATTTTTAAGTTTCAAAATTTCCTTCCACCCTCCTCCTCTCAGCAACAAAGGTTGGGATTGTACATACATGTTTTGATAAATATGTTTACTGATGAGTAATTTTTGGTATGAGGATGAGGAATTAGGATTTAGGGAAAGAGATACATAAAAGATAATTTTATTAAAGTGTTCTGAAGGGGGTTTTTTGTGAGTTTTGTTTTGTTTTTCTTCCTATGGTCAGGGATAATATAGCAGTTATCCTAGCTCTATGGAATGCTGAGATGAGCTGCTTCCATCAAGGTTGTTCATCTCACAATGTTGTTGTTGTTGATGTGTATATTGTCCTCTTGTTTCTATTCCCTTTGCTCAGCATTCCATAGAGCTAGAATGGATTATGATCAGATGAAAATATTTCACAGTTAATAAATATGGATGTGAAATGCTTGTGGGTGATGGAAAAATAAAAGATATGACTATATTCTTGTGTAGCTATGTTGGGGTGGAGGAGTAGATTATGAGCAATGAGCAAATTCGAAAATTGAGAGACTTAGATATTTCCAGAAATATCAATATGTCTATTGAAATACCCTAGTAAGGGGTGGCTAGGTGAGGTAGTAGATAAAGCACTAGCCCTGGAGTCAGGAGTACCTGGGTTCAAATCTGGTCTCAGATATTTTATAATTACCTACCTGTGTGGCCTTGGACAAGCCACTTAACCCCATTTGCCTTGCAAAAACCTAAAAGAGAAAAGAAAGAAATACCCTAGTACCCTAGTATAAGAGAAGGAATTGGTGAAAACAAATTGTCATCTAAATATTAAATAGAATTTTAAAAAAGGAAAGTGTCCTTTTGATTTATATAAAAATTTTAAAAATTTTAAGTTAATATCGAGATACTTAGAGTTATTTATTTAAAATACTTGAATTTGTGTCACTAATAAAAGTCTAATACCCAAGATTTATATGTAAAAGATACAGATTCATATCACTGAAATTTCTGAATAGATATACTGAAGGAACTTGAAATTTTCATAAGAATTATGTCCAAAAATGGGTTATTTGAGCAAAATCCAAATAATATGAGCAATATAAATGAAAATGGTACTGAGATTTAAACATATAGCCTATAAAATGAAAGAAATGGGATTGCCCTAAAAGACTGTCTTGGTGGGACTATGGAAAGATAGGTACAGAACTGTTGTTTGTCCTTTATTTTAGTAGAGATTCAATGACATTACAAGGTGATAAGTGTATTGAATTCAACTGAGAAAGAGGTACACAAAGTATGTTTCACAGACTTCCAAAGATTCTTTCAGAGTCATCAAAGACTGTTGGAAAGACAAATGTCAGGATGACTGGTGATAACCTAGGATGCAGTGGATTACTTTGCCCTCTTTGATATCTCACCAAGTTCTAAGCACTTCACAATTTCTTTAATTGTTTTTATGTATCGTGGAATAAATTGTTCTCATCTACCTGTTCCACCTGGCCAAGACTTCACATGCTTGTGGGAGACTCCTTCCTAAATCACCAACAGATTTGAGACCGGCTGATTACTCTCAACCTGGTTTTAGCCCATCTCCTGAGACAATTGACCAAGGACATGGCCCATAGTGTGAGCATTATCAATGTGCATGTTACAACTTCTTGGAGTCATAGGAGAGCATTAAGTACATCAGATAGAAACAAAAGGTGGAGGTCAGATTGAACAAGTCCTCATATCAGTAGCTATTATGTTTTTTTAGGGTTTTTTTGCAAGGCAAGGGGTTAAAGTGGCTTACCCAAGGCCACACAGCTAGGTAATTATTAAGTGTCTGAGGCCTGATTTGAACTCAGGTACCCCTGACTCCAGGGCGTTGCTCTATCTACTGCACCATCTAACTGCCCCCAGTAGCTACTATTCCTTGAATAATTCATATATGCTGGCCAAGTAATTCACATTTTTATTGATATATTAATTTTCCTAATACATGTTATGAAAGTTTTTTAACATTCATTCATATGCTTATGTATATTTTTAAGTTAAAAAATTTCCTTACACCTTCCCTTTCCCCCCCCTCCCCTCAGCAGCAAACAGTGAGGTTAATATTGTACATACACATTTGTGTTACACAATTTAGAGATTATTTATTTTCAATATGAGGATTTAGGATTAAGGGAAAGAAATACATGAGAGTTATTTTTTTAAAAAGTGAAAGTGGTGTTCATTAAATTCTGAAGGATTTTGTTTTTTTCTTCCAAGGGATGTGAGGGGAATAGCTAGTCTAATAGGGTTGTTCTAACTCTCTGAACTGCTGAGAGCAGTTGCATCCATCAAGGTTGTTCATTTCTTATTAATGAGTACATTGTTCTCTTGGTTCTGCTCCCTTCGCTCAGCATCAGATCCTGTAATTTATTCCATGTTTTTCCAGAGTCTGACCAATAATGGTTTCTTAGAGAACAATAGAATTCCATAATTTTCATGTACCATAAGTTGTTTAGACATTTTCCAATTGATGAACATCCCTTCAATTTCCAATTCTTTTTCACTACAAAAAGAACTGCTATGAATATTTTGGAACACATTCCCATTTTTTTATAACTTTTTTCTGGATAAGGGACTAGAATTGGAATTGCTGGGTTGAAGGATAAAAACAGTTTTATTGCTCTTTGGGCATAGTTCCATATTGCTCTCCATAATGGTTGGATCAATTCACAATTCCACCAGCAATGTGTCAACGTCCCAGTTCTCTCCAATCCTGTCCATCATTGAATAATTTCTCTTTTTGTCATCTTAGCCTATCTGATAGGTGTGAGGTGATACCTCAGTGTTGTTTTAATTTGCATTTCTCTAATCAATAATGATTTGGATAATTTTTTCATATGATTATTTGTAGCTTTAATTTCTTCATTTGAAAACTGTTCATATCCTTCGACCATTTATCAATTGGGGAATGACTAATAATCCTATAAATTTGATGCAGTTCTCTATATATTTCAGAACTCCTACATGTGAAGGTTGTTTCCCAGCTTTTTGCTTTCCTTCTAATTTTGACATCATTGTTTTATTAGTGCAAAAATCTTAATTTGACATAGTCAAAATCATTCATTTTGCAGTTTTTAATATGCTCTGTTTCATTTTTGGTCATAAATTTGTGCCCTATCCATAGATCTGGTAGAACATTTCTTGGTCTATTAATCTATCTAGGGTGTCACCTGTTATGTCTAAATCCTGTCTGCATTTTGACCTTATTTTGGTATAGGGTGTGAGATGTGGGTCTATGCCTAGCTTTTGCCATACTATTTCCCAGTTTTCCCAACAATTTTTGTCAAATAGTGAGTTCTTGTCACAGAAGCTAATGTCTTTGGGCTTGTCAAACAAGATTACTGTAGTCATTTACTATTGTTTCTTTTGAACTTTTCCCAGTCCACTTACCCATTCCCCTATTTCTTAACCAGTAACCAGGCAGTTTTGATAACTACCATTTTATTGTATAGTTTTAAGATGTAGTAAAGCTAGGTCACCTCTTTTACATTTTTTAAATCAGTTCCCTTACTATTCTATTTTTTATTTTTTAATATTTTATTGATTTAAGGAAATGGGATTGAGTGACTTGCCTAAGGTCACATAGCTAGGCAATTTTTAAGTGTCTTGAGGCTGGATTTGAATTCAAGTCCTCCTGACTCCAGGGTGGGGACTCTACCCACTGAGCAACCTAGTTGCCCCTCCCTTGCTATTCTTGACCTTTTGTTGTTCCAGGTGAATTTTGTTACTATTTTTTTCTATCTCAGTAAAATTATTATTTGGTAGTTTGGTATGGAACTGAATAAGTAATATAATCTGGATAGAATTGTCATTTTTATTATATTAGCTAGACCTAACCATAAGCAATTGACATTTTTCCAATTATTTAGATCAGACTTTATTTGTGTAAGTAGTGCTTTATAGTTGTGTTCATACATTTTCTGGGTTTGTCTTGGGAGGTAGATGTCCAAATATTTAATGTTGTCTACAGTTGCTTTAAATGGAATTTCTCTATCTCTTGCTTTTGTACTTTGCTGCTCATAAATAGAAATGTTGATAATTTATATGGGTTTATTTCATAATGTACTACTTTCCTGAATTTGTTAATAGTTTCAAAGAGTTTTTTAGTTGATTTTCTCGGGTTCTCTAAGTATACAATCAAACCATCTGCAAAGAGTGAAATCTTTACTTCCTCATTATCAATTCTGATTTCTTTAATCTCTTTTTTTCTTATGGCTAAAGCTAATACTTCTAATACGATATTGAATAGTAATGGTGATAATGGGCATCCTTGTTTCACCCCTGATCTTATTGGAAATGGTCCATTTATCCTCATTATATATAATATTTGTTGATGATTTTAGATAATTCAACTTCTTATTTTAAGGAAAACTACATTTATTCCTCAATTTTTTTTAGTATTTTTAATAGGAATGATTTATTTTATAAAAGGCTTTTTCAATATCTATTGAGATAATCCTATAATTTCTGTTTCTTTTGCTAAGTAATACACTTTTAATGGAGCTGTGAAACCATCCAATTGTAGAGGGCCAGCCCAGGGAGTGATATTCTCATATCCTTGGTGATCTTCCTCATCAAAGGTATGTGTGGATTGTTGCTCATTGTATGGATCTGTTGGCTCACCAGTGAATCCTGACCTAGGATAATCTGTGACTCCAGGATGGTTGTAAAAGGTTTCTTTGATAGAGAAGCATGTATTTTTCTAAGAACAAATATTGTGAATTTAAACAGGAACTTGTAAAACTGGGTCTCTTTTAACTAGTCATTCCTGAGATAAGTTTTTGCTATAAAAAGTCTGAGTTTCCAAAAATAAAGTTGGTAGATTTTCACTTCCCAACTTGTTCTGTTTGGTTGTGTTCTCTACCCGACCTGACTCTATTCATGTCCAGATCCACACCAGAGCTAATGAGGGCAATATCCAACCATAGGGTCATAGGAGCAGAGTTATTCAACTGGATGGATCTTCAATGACCATTCAAGTTATTGATATGGTATTATATAAGAAAAGTGACTAAGAAATTCATATATTAAAAAGAAGTCAAAGTCAGAAATAACTGTCAAATATGTTCCAAAATATTCATAGTCACAATCTCCATGATCACAAAAAACTGGAAACAAAAGGGCTGCCTATAATTTTGGAATGATTGAAAACAGTAACAGTAGAAATGAAACTGAGTAGTGAAAATAATGGAAAAGAATGTAAAGAGAAAAATCACAAATTTTCAGCATTCATAGAAATATGGAAAGGTTTACATGAATTCATTTAGAGTGAATATATATCTTTATATGTCATAAATAAAAATACATATTACAATTGCTTAATCATTTCAATTGTATCTGAATCTTCATAATCCCATGTGGGGTTTTCTTGGCGAAGAACTATAGTGTTTTGCTATTTCCTTCTCTAGATAACAGATGAAGAACTGAGGCAAATAGGGCTAAACTGATTTACCCAGGATTTACCCAGAGTATGGTAAATGTCTGAGGTTGGAGTTGAACTCAAGTCTTCTTAATTTCAGGGCTTGTGCTCTGTCTCCTGTGTTACCTAGCTGCCCCAATGCATATCTACATACATATGCATTATGATTTCAAAAATGTAAACTAAAGTAGTTCTAAAAGTAAAACAAAATCTAAGTACCTGAAAAAGCCATGTCAGATTATTAAACAAATGATTCTCTGTATCATAGAGGAGGGAGCCTGGAAATGCATAATTGTAAGGTACCATTTCATATGTTTCTTAATTTGTTATAAAAGAGGGTTCAGGGGTAGCTAGGTGGCGCAGTGGATAAAGCACCAACACTGGAGTCAAGAGTACCTGGGTTCAAATCTGGTCTGAGACACTTAAAATACCTAGCTGTGTCACCTTGGGCAAGCCACTTAACCCCATTGCCTTGCAAAAAAAAAAAAAAACCTAAAAAAAATAAAAATAAAAGAGGGTTCAATGTTGATAGATTTCTTAGATTTTTTTTGAGAAATGTCTTGCATATAAAGAAGAGAGGCATCAAAAACATCTTTTTTTTCAAAAAAAAAAAGAAAAAAACAAATATTCCTGTGAAGACATTCATGTCTTCTTGGGGAAAAACTTACATTTCAAATAATGCACCTAAAAACAGTTATGTGAAAAGTCTTAGTGTTTTAATAACTTCAGACTGAACTAATAAGCTACAATCATAATTCAACTATGGATTTATAAGTGTTTTACTGATGAGGACTCTGCAACCATAAGCATTCCCCTCAAAATGAACCTGTTCAAATTTTGACTTGTGTATTATTAGATTAAAATGTGGTGTACCTTACTTTTTAAAACAAAAGTTCAGAGGCACATAAGCAAGAATATTCACAGAGTATTTGTCACATCTGTTTGGAAGTAAAATTTGATATGGATGCTGTTGCTTAGCCTGGGGTAAAGAATAATTGTTTGAAGAGTTTATCTCTGTAGTAAAAGGGTAGCATATTTCATTACAAAATATTTCTTTCCATAATATATTTGGTATATTGTTTCAGATTATTGATATGTAAGGAAGATTAGAATTTTATAGTCATTTTTCTTTCTACAGAAACATTCTATTGAAATAGTCAGATTTTTTTGGGGGGGTAAGGGGAAGAAGGGAGGAGGTTATAAACAAACACCTTTTTTAGTGTAATAACATTCTTGAAAACATAGGGGACATGTATGGACCAAAGTAATAGACTTTCTAATTGGTTTTTTTGCAGTTGCACAATAATGATCTTTGGAAAGCCCTTCTCCCTTCTTGTTTACTTTATTGAAAAGCACTATAACAATGACAATCTTTGGAAATTCTTGAGCTTTGGGATGAGTAGAGCAGAATTTAGAGCTGATATTTGCATATATCAGTCTCACTCTACAAGAGAATAAATAAACCATAAAGCAAGAAAATTAACACATAGAATATTATTTTGTTATGCACTTTTATTAGAAAAAAACAGAAAACCAATTTATATCTTATGTATGACATAATTGTAGGACAAAAGATTTTTTCTAAAAATCGTGCAAATCTCATTGGTCATAAACATGATAAATAAAATGACATCACTCAGATTATCCCCACTATCTCTCACCACCATCCTCATCCACCCCCCCCCCCCAATCCAATCTTAACAACAGGCTAAAATTGTTCATTTCATTTTGTCATCATCTTTTATATATTTATGCTTTTCTTCTCTTCTCTGATGCTGCCACCACTCCAGTTCAGGCACTCATCACTTATTTCACATCTGGAGTCTCTCTACCTCAAGCTGTTGACCCCACTTTAGTGCATTGTCCAATCAGTCACTAAAGTGATTTTCCTAAATCTCAGGTGCAACCTTGACATTTTCTTATTCAATAAACTCTAGTGTCTCCTTAATGACCTAGGATCAAACACAGCATTTTCCATTTGGCATCCAAACCTCTGCTACTCTGGTTTTCAATGCTACCTAGCTGCCATGGTGCAGTGGATTTTATGCCCATGGTTCACTGCTTCTGAAATCATGAGGACATGATTTCAATCTTAGACATTTATTAGCAATCTGACCTTGGGCAAGTCACTTAACCTAATTTAATTCAGGGCTATCTCTAGTTGTCCTTATCCATATCTGACTACCGGACCCATTTGATTCTAGAGGAGAAAGTGAAGCTGATGACTTAGCGACCCCCCCCAGCTCAAATTCACTTCACATGCATGTAATGGCATCATCTCTCTGATTTTATGGTCTTCTACAAAAATGAAAGACAAACATCATCATCAATCTTATGATCTTAGTCTTCTAGTTGTTCTATTAACAAGACACTCCGTTTCTCTGCTCTGCGCTCTTCCCTGATTGCTGATGTTGTTAATCTCTCTTAAGTCCCAACTAAAATATCACCTTCAATAGGAAGCTTTCCTTAATCTTTCCTAATTCCAGTGCCTTCTCTCTTTTAATTAATTTCTATTTATTGTATGCATAACTTCCTTTATATGTTTTCATTTGACTTCCTTATTTGATTATAAGTTCCCTGAGGGCAAGAACCATAATTAACACAGTGACTAGCTTGCAGAAGGCATTTAATAAATGTTTAATGATTGATTGATATCAATTTACTATTTCAATGTAACATCAATGATAACCAATATATCAGTCCTACATTAGTATATGATCAAAATAAGTTTTGAATTGATATCAATGTAAAATTATTATTAGTAATTAAATAGATGAGAAGTAAACATTTCAATAAGTTTGAATTATTTCCTCTAAGCTTACAGCAAGACAGTATATCTAAAACAGTATTTTCATTTAAAAATGTTTTGGTTTTTAACACAATTATATTGTCTATGTTAATATCAAGCAAACAAGAGATAAGCAGGGAAATGTATTCAGCATACTCTTGGAGGATATTTTGAGGAATAATCATATTGTGTAACAGAGATTTACTATGAATGGCAAAGTTTTGCATCTTTTCAGACTTACAGATGATAGATATATTGAACACTAAATATTATGATTTTTTAAGAAATTCAAGAACATACTCAGAATAAATAGACTTGATAAATTACATATATGTTATAGATTTGCAGTTAATTTTACAATCTTTTAAAAATTATGTTATGGAATTGCTTGTTTTATTCTGTAAATCTAAAAGTATATAAATATTTTAAATTAAGAATATGCATGCATTTGGATGAACATACAGCCTCAAATAGTCATTTTTAGCACCAATGAATATTTTCTTTTTTTAATACATTCTTAGTGATCTAGTATGACACATCTAGATAATAAACTTTCCTGATAACTAGAAAATAACATTATAAACTCCATCCCAATCTGATAAATGAGGCACAACAGCTATTTGTTAGACTTAACTTTCTTCACTATGATCATGTTTTATGTTAGAACTTGTTACAATCAATCTCTCCTTAACATGGAACATATTTTCTCAAATATTCCATGCTATCACCAATTTATAGGAAGAATGCCTTGTAAAAGATATTTTGGGAAGTTAATTTGAGGAAAATAGCAAATATGAAACTAGACTGGAGACTAGGCTTTCTATATAAAATCTTTATTGATTCAGGGATTAAGCTGATGGTTTCTCATTCCTTCATACAACATTCACCTTTGGCCACTTGCAATCAGTAAGACTGGATAAATTTAGATCAGACATTGACCAAGACTATTTGTTAGTTAGGTGGACCACTCCTATCAATCTACCTCCTCCCAAAGGGGCCCCCTCAAATCTTCAAGCAATCTGTCTTAAGAAGGAGAGCAGGGAGGCAGATGACAGGGTTTAGAATTAAGAGCCAGTTTTAGCCTTCTGTCAGGAATCTCTGGAGGATAAGAGGAATAGTTCCCTACATTACCAACACACACACACACACACACACACACACACACACACAGAAACAAATACAGACATTATTTCATCCAACCATTCCTACTCTTCCACCAGCTTGTCAAGTAAAGGAAAAGAAACAGACCTGGCTCAGAAGTTTACAGTTTACTATGAATTAAAGTCTCTTTCTGCCACCAATTATTAACCACTCTATCTTCTATTAATTCCTCATCCTTCTAATGAATGATTAGTGACCTTTTGAGTGGAAAACTCTTCTATAATTCCCTTGCCTGTAAATTTTTAAATCTGCCCTAAAAAATATAAGATCCTTGAAATCAGGAACAATCTCAGTTTTATAACTATAGCCGTAGTTTCTCTCACAATCCCTGGAACAAGAGGAGTTCTTAATAAATGTATCAATTGCTTGCATGCTTAATCACAAATCTGCATGGTGTATGTTTTTAATACATTTCTTGCCATTTCTACTATTATGTACAAAAAACCTTTTCACAAGCAATTTTTAAAATGTTCTGGCTGTTGTGGTATTCCACAATCCCAGTGACATATGAAATCACTGAAAAAATATTGGTACTATTAATTTTTCTTTTAGAAAGCAGTATTAGATCAATAATAGTGTTGCCCAATTTTCTGAATCAATTCTATGGCAGTTCTAAATCTATATATAGTAGAATGGCTTTCTATAATAGTTCAAAGGATTATTCATTCAACTGTCCATTTTTTTTCCATTTTTGTACCTCAGCTCCTTAATCTACTTGTTTCCTCACATGTGGATTGCTTCATTTTGACTTTTGTGATGATTGCTTAGTTGCCTCTGAGTTATGTCAAGGATTGATATAATAAATATTAATATCATCTACAAAAATGAACATCTGAAGAGACTTGTTAATTATATGACATCTTCTCATTTGGAATTTTCATTGGATAACCTCCATGCAAGTGATGAAAAATTTCATCTCCTTGTCTTATCCTTTGCTTAATTTTGATAATTGAGCAAAGTTGTCTCTATTGTTGCATATATCAATAAGTGGTATTTTATTTCATCACATTCTTTGCAGACACTGGTGGAGAAGAGATTTTTATATTTTTTAGTAAAGTTTTTTGTCATTGTCACTGTAGAAAAAGAAAGGACTTGCAAAAATATTGAATGGCTTAGAAAAACAAATCCTGATATTTTCCTTAAAATATATAATAGTCACTGTACATCTTGAGCTTATCACCTCTTTGCCAAGTCATGTGTAGCAGGTAGCCTGCAATATCATCATTCTTCTAGAATCATGGTTGGTTATCACATTGGTTAGGATTCTCAACTCTATCAAAATTGTTTATTTCTTTACAATTTTGGCTATTATATGAAATATTCTGGCTCTCCTTATCTAAATATTCCTTAACTTATCAAAATCTATCTGGGTTTTGTTGAAACCTTTCACCATTTCATAAAGAACAACAATATTTCATTGCATTGGATATCAAATTTCAGTATTCCCATATTGATGTGTATTTCCTTATTTCTGAATTCATTGCAACCATTGAAAGAGGTTATTTTCATGGTCTGTTTTCTGCAATTAGACTAGGTCTACAGATATCCCTCCCTAATTCATTATTTTTATGAGTAATTTTACATTCTCCTAAATTAAATGATGAAGTCTAAATGGAAACACTATCAGCAGTGAAGATAGTAATTTAATATGGAGATGCTTACAGGTTAGTCTCTTTTTAGCTGTTATTCTTCATACTAATCAAACAATAATAGGTATTTTTATATCTCTTTATGATTTGCAAAGTCACTTAAATATTATATCATCCTATACAAAAAGCAACGCTGGAGGATAGATGTTTATTTATCACTCTTATTTTACATGAAGAAAGAGAGAGACAGAAGGAGTTTCAGTAACTTGCCCTGCAAATAAGTATCAAAATCAGGATTTGAACTCAGATCTTCATGAATTGAGGTCCAGTGCACCATGTAGCTAATCCTAGAGCCATCTTTAAATATTTGGGCTCATTTGGCTTAAATAACCAGATAAGGTTTTTTTTTAATCTCATTTACCCTCTCCTCCCCTTGACCTTTTAAAAAATAATAAAATATGTTTTTTTTAATTTTTAATTAATTTTTCTTCTTATTTTTTAACATTGGTTTATATGTTAAACTTGCATTCAACTTGTTTGTAGCTATATCTTTCTTCTTGGCAATAGATCAAGTATTTGCTTGATGAGGTGATGTCTGGACTCTTTAAGCCTCCATTAGCATCCTTTAGACTTCTTTAGTAAATAACCAGTGTTAGGAATCTTTTTTAAAATAATTTTGCAATGATGCAATTTTAAATAGAAAATTATTTCAGAAATCATTTCCAGATTGGTAAATATTTGTTTCCTGTGTCTTGGAGTGTAATTAGTTTTTTCTTATTTTAAAAAAAAATCAATTGATGGGGCAGCTAGGTGGCACAGTGGATAGAGCACTGGCCCTGTAGTCAGGAGTACCTGAGTTCAAACCTGGCCTCAGACACTTAATAATTACCTAGCTGCATGCCCTTGGGCAAGCCACTTAACCCCATTTGCCTTGCAAAAACCTAAAAACAATAACAAAACCAAAAAAATACCAATTGATGCTTGCTATGTCCAATATCAACCAAATTTCTGCTTTCAGAGAGTATCCAAGATATGAAGGCAAGAACATTTGTACTGTAAAATCTCCTCTGGTTTGCACATGACATATAATTTAAATTTAAGGGACTATGCAGACAGATGACTTCAATTAGTAACTTTACCACTGTGGGGCTTCTATTTTCTCATCTGTAAAATGAAGGGATTAGATTAATGATATGTGGCTAATGTATCTTCCTGGCCTTTAAGTCTTTTATTACAGTTAAGCTTACTTATTGCATATTTGAACTTTCTATGCTTGTCTCTGTCATTGTATTTTCCACAATTTAAGAGGAAGAGAGGTCATATATATGTGATAATTTATGATCATCCTTGTGTGACTTTCTATGAATTCTACTTCAACAGTTAAATCAAAAGAATGAGTATTAAAGCTTGTCAGAAATGATGAAGAATAAAAAATAGAACAAAGATAGAACAAACCATTTTAATGAAAGTTAAAAAATGAAAATTAATAGCTAATCAGCTACAGGAACCATAGAGCAAGAGCAAATATTGACTTACAGAATGGAATAAATTAAAGGTGAATATATTATAGACGAAAATCAAATGGGTGTGAAATAAGACACAGAAAAATAATGAGGTGCAATGGAAAAATAGAAGGGATAGGAGGATTTTTTGATTAGCAATGGCCATAGTAGGCTAAAAATGACGAAAAAGAGAAGAATAAAAAAAGACAATGCCTACGAATAAAAAAATATCCAGAAAATGAATTTAGAATCAGAAAGAACAAAGGCAATTTCCTTGTCTAATTAACTCAAGTTATTAATAAAGAAAAAGATCCTGAGGGAATTTAAGTGATCTGACCAAAGTTATATATCTAATAAGTATCAGACTCAGAGTTTAAATCAAGGTTCATTTGGCTTTGAAATTCAATACTCTTTTTTTAAACCACATTAAAATAATGGCATAAAATGGAAAATAGGACTAAATTGTCCTTGAGGGTAGCTGGTTCCTCTACCTTTCACTATGTGAATATTATAAATCCTTTTATTTTCTAGTTCTTATTTTCTACATCTACAAAATTAATTGTTGGACTAAAACATTTTTGATTAGATAAAAGATTTTATGAATCATGACAGATAAAATAAAGAGAAGTTGAAGGGTTTCAAATACAAACCTACACACTTTAGTCTGAGTGTAGAAAATTGACAAATAAACTCCAGTACTAAAAGTTAGTGAAAGAGATAAAATGTTTTCATAGTCAGTGTTTTATTTTATGCAAAAAAGTTGGTTAGTAATTGTTTCTTCTTCTTCTTCTTTCAGTAATATACTCTTTATTGACTTTATTATGATAATTACATCTTGTAAATTAAAAGGAAGCTAATACTTAATTAGAAGGAACATAAGTCACATATCACAACTTAAAAAAAAATTTTTTTTGCTGCTTAAAAAAAGACTTTTCCTTCCTATTTGAAATGTTTATTTTGGGAGGAACAATTTCATAAAAGCATTTGTAAAGTTCTTTATATATAATTATTGCTAAAATTGCTAAAATTATTGTCAGCAAAATCTGACATTTGCCCTCTCTTTTTAAGCATCCTCCATCATCTCAGATATAAAACAGATTTTTACAATTATACTATATAATTTTAGACATTTAATAATGCATTTCCTATCTTTGTAAATGCAAAGGTATAAAAGTCTATGATGATTCAGTATCATTTCAAAAAGAATTAAGTCAAATTAATATTTGTTGATTCTTATATGTTCATTTTTAAGAAATATTAGGATTACTTATAATAGTGATATCTTAGTGTCTATATGAAATTTTATAATAAATAAATGATAAAATATAGGTACTTAAAAAGGATGATTTGTTTATCACATTTCTGTATACACATCACTAAACGGTTCTCTTACAAGTAAGTAAGGGGGGGAATAAATAATAAAAGTAAAGTGAAAAGGTTGCACAAAGAAATGGAGTAAGGCAGGATGATCCAAAAAAACAGGGGATCAACATTGATGAAAAGGTGAAGAAGCATTTAAGATGATTCTTTAATTACAATGAAACTATTTTGATAGCAATTAAGTTACAAAATATATAACAAAAATCATCTTGTATAAACTGATAGAAATGATTATTAATAACCACTGATTTGGGGAGATTAAGATGTCCTTCTTTTTCTTTTCCATATTTCAAGACCTCGGTGTCTAAAGATTGAACTAACCTTTTCCTCTATCCATACTCCAACCAGGTAAGGAAGCCATTGATTGATCTTTACTCAGATTTGGTTGGAGATAAATTTATCTAATAGATTGCCCAAAGTGATGGGGGTGGGAGGGTGACTAGCTAAGAAATAAATGACATAATCAAAGCTCATGTCCAGGTCCTATTGCAATTTTTATTCTCTCATTAATTGATAACCAATCAGAGTTTACTACCACTTTGGGAAACATCCCTTTTCCAGTGGTTAAGAGAGAGATGATCAAAGGACTATCATTTTATTAAACATGGATATTATTAATAAAATGATTAAATTACCCAGAAATTGTGTCTCTCAATTCCTTTTAGATATCACAAACCTTTATAAGACCTACTGGTCCTATCCTAACTCTTTAATTAGCAATACTCTTTCATTAGCAAAGTAAAGAAAGCTATAGACCTTATTTCAATTCCTACCCTCTCTACTTAGTCCAGCTATATTTCCCCCATAAATTTCTCACACTATCCCCCGGGGGATATTATTCCTCTGGCTCCAGCCTCAGTCTCAGTATGTTCTCCCTAATATCAATAGCCAGTTACAGTTAGTATCATCCTTATATTATAGTGATTACTGCAAGTATCACTTAACCAATTAATGTCACTTAACTTTCAGAAAAAAATTCATCTGATGTAAAGATAAAGCAAGAATAAAAGAACAAACATTTACCTTCATATCAAGCATAACTGTTCTTTTTACTATTTCAGTCCCTGGAAAGAGTGAGCACAAACTTATTGATTGTTACAAAGCTTTTACCCCCCCAACAATTTCTTTTTCAACTGAAGCATAGTCAATAAAAACAGTACTTGACCCCTAAACTTCTGGTTCCTCTACCATTTGAAATTTATAAAATTGTGACTTATTCCATTATGTCTAGTAGTTTTTTTAAAAATATTATTTATTTAAGGCAATGGAGTTAAGTGACTTGCCCAATGTCCCACAGCAAGGCAATAATCAAGTGACTGAGGTTAAATTTGAACTGAGGTCCTCCTGACTCCTAGGCCGGGGCTTTATCCACTGTGCTACCTAGCTGCCCCCCCCCCCCAAATGCTTCTTATAAGGAATGAAAAAATAGGTAAAAGAAGGACCCTGTTTTTAGTGGCTTTGTATCAGCCTAGATGACAAGAATAGGATGCTGGTGTTTGTATACCTTTTCCCAATAATAAAGAAGGCAGCTTATAGAATATTAGGCCTGGAGATAAGAAAACCTGAGTTCAAGTCTGGTTTCAGACACTAACTGTATGACCTTGGGTTCTGTTTGCCTCAGTTTCCTCAATTGTCGCAGTAGAGTTGCTAATAACACCTATCTTATGGGGTTATTATGGGATTATAGTTGAAAAAATGTTTACAAACATTTATGATTCATAGAAGTACTATATAAATGATTGTTTCCTTCACATTTTTTCCTACATATCAAGGGCTATTTTTTTTCTTTGTAGTTTCTTTCTGTTTCTAGGAGAGAGATACTCTTCTGTGTAGAGGCCCATGACAGTTGATTCTTTTTCCTTATCATCAGGGAAGGAAAATTAGAATAAAGTCTGGTCCATTGGAACCTTTAGGTTTCAGACTCAGTTTCAGCTTAGAATCTATGTAAAATGCCTTTGCCTTTCTTCACTACAGGAAGAAAGGACCCAGATAAGTCAAATAACACAAGTACAGTATTTGAAGTTTACAGGGGAGATTGTTTCAAGCTCAACATGCTGTGCAGGCTCATAAGGAATGAGTTTTCATTGTGTTATCAAGTCATGATGTTTTAATAAATGGAATATTTGATTTGGAACCAAGAGAAAACAGTTTTGCATGCAGATTCTGATGTCAATAAGTTGTATAACAGTAGTCAGTCACTATTCTTTTACTTTCAGTTTCCTCAACTACAAAATAAACAGGTTATTTACTTAGCCAACATAGTCTGTATGAAGAAGTCCTTTGTACACTATAAAACAGTATGGAAAATTTTCATTTGTAGGGGGAATATAAGATCTTTGATCACATTAATGAGGATATTCAAAAGAACAACATTTTGTTTTGTTTTTATTTGTTTAGATTGTTAAAGAACAAGTTATACATAGGAATAAGCAAAATGATATAGCCTGGGTAATTGTTGAATATCAGCATTCATTGTGTCTTAATTCAGGGATATTGATTATGCAATAACAACAAAAATAGTGTATTAGTTGGACTCGGTAAAAGTGTCGACTGAAAATGTTATGCCAATATAGGGCTACCTAATCTCTTTTCCTTTGCACATTCGTTCAATTTAGTGAAATGAGAAAGATACTTGAATGAGTTTATTGCTTAGATTGTGTTTTAATATATTTTCATTGTTCATCTGAATTGATAAATGGTTTTGGTATTCTTTAGCCTAGGAAACACAACAACATGTACTATCTACATTTTTTTATTTTTGTTTTTTGCAAGGCAGTGTGGTTAAGTGACTTGCTCCAGGTCACACAGCTAGGTCATTATTAAGTGTCTGAGGTCATATTTGAACTCAGGTCCTCCTGACTCCAGGGCTGGAGCTCTGTCCACTGTGTCACCTAGCTGACCCACTATCCAGTGAAGTTGAAGGTAAGATTATCCATCAAGACATGCCAAGGAAGTTCAATGGATACAAAGTCATGTCCAATTTATTCATGTTTTTAACTTTATAGAGTATAAAAAATGAATATGAGGAGCAAACACCATGAACAGATTGTTTCATGAATGTGCTTTCTATAATCAGTACAAATTAATGGGGGCAACTAGGTAAAGCAGTGGATATAGCTCCAGTCCTGGCTACAGCAGTACCTGAGTTTAAATTTGACCTCAGGCATTTTATGACAAATTATGTGACCTTGGACAAGTTACTTGACCCTGATTGTCTCAGGTCTAGGGCTATCTCCAATCTTTCTGATTCATAGTTTGCCACTGGATCCAGAGGGCTCTGTAGGAGAAAGTGAGGCTGGTGACTTTGCATAGCCTCCCCCCCGCCACACACACAAATTCAATTCACATGCTTATCAATTCACACTTTATCACCTCTGTGATGTAATGGTCATTTTCGAGAATGAAGGACAAACATTGTCATGTACCATCTATATATATATATATATATATCTATATCTATATATATATATATATATATATCTATATCTATATCTATATCTATATATATATATATATGGAAAAAATGAAACTTCAAAAACACCAATAAATATGTCATTTATAAAGACCAAATGTAAAGAGACTTCTTTCAGTGCCTGTGGAATTCTTGCCCTGGAACATCTTTCCTTTATGTTGGTCCCCCTTCTTTCATTGGTGTTGTCTCCAACACTGTAAAGGACAGAAAAATATCTGACATCTCTGACATCAATAAGCACAAACTCATTCTATTTAGGAAACAAAGTGAACAGTATAAATAGTTTTTAACAATTTTTCTTCTTATTTGAGTACTCCTCATATCTTCTAAAATGCTTTTCTTATAACAACAATTTGAGATAGGCAGTGTTTATTATTATTATTATTATTATTATTATTATTATTATTAATCTCTTCATTTAATAGATGAAGACAAAGAGAAGAAAAATTTACTAAATAAACCACAATGTCTCCTTATTGATCTTTAAGAATATAAACTCTATTTGACATTCGAGTTTTTCACATCCTGAATCTTTGTTTTAAAAAAACACTTTTCCTTTGCTATTGCATAGCAATATTTTGTACAATATTTTGTTATGGATATGCTTTGTAAAAACTAAACTATAGAGAGAGAAAAAAGAAAGTAGAGAAAGCTACTGTAAAAAGTTTTCTCAAGAAGAATGGACAAAAAGGAGAAGAAAGAAATGAGATAATGACTAATAGGGATGGATCAGTCAGGTAAGGGATTTTAGAACATGAGGGAGATGTATGATGCTGGTAGGCAGTAAGGTATATTAGTGAGGTCATATTTGAACTCAGGTCCTCCCAACTCCATATATATTATACTGTGTACTAAGGTATATACTAAGGTATATGTCTCAATGGACAATTCAAACTTGTTTTCTAGCAATTTCTTACATATGACATACTATTTTATACAACCTTGTCTTTGTATTGACCTATAATACTTGGAATATCCTTTCCTTACTTCTGCTTCTTTGAATCTCTAGCTTTCTTCAAGACTTACCTCAGGAATTCTCTTTACCATTCTTTTGTTGGTCCCCTCAGCAGGTACTAGTGTCTCCTCCCCAAAGACACATACATACAATCAAGGTTATTTTGCATCTGACACAGTTATCTTCACCCTCTGGAGCTTTCCTTTGTGCCTGAGGTTTTCTTTCTCTGGAGTATGCCTCCCTTATGCTGGTTCTCTTCTCTCATTAGTGATTTACTTAAAGTACTTCTATATTATGAGGATGAATGTAGGCCTGCCATTATTCATTATTCTTCTGAATATACTTTCAACTCCATGGATTTGGCAAACTTGTATGAAAACTTCCCTTTACTCACTGACCAGTTCCCCTTTCCAGTTCAGTGTTATCATTTCCCATTGTAATATAAGCTCCCTAAGACAAGAGGTTTTTTTTTCTTTCACTTATATTTGTACCCTCCAGAGCTAGCACAATGACTTTTGCCTAGTAAATGATGAATAACTACCTCCTACTATCGTTTCCCCTGGTATATGATATGTGTCTTTTTTATTTCATTTTTGTAATGTAAACATTTTATTTTAGCCTAATTTTGGTATGTGACATAAGTTTTATAAGTCTTTTTTTAGACAACATTAATTATAAAGAAAAAATAACCTTAAGAAAGTAATATCATATTAGCATTCAAAAATATTGAAATATTCTACCCTTTAGTTGAACAGTGATATTTCTTTACATGCCACATTTGATCTTCATTCAGTTACTTCATCAATCTCACTCATTTGAAACTTGAAGTAAGGTCCAAGCTTTTTAAACCCTTTATGTTCTCATTGATAATTAATACATGTGTACCACCTTAAAACTTCCTTTTCTACTTTCCTTTTAAACTTATTTATTCCAAATACCTTCTATTACTGTATCTGCCTTCAGAGGTAACTCTTCTTTTTTCAAGTCAAATTGTCCTAAATACATGAATGATCCTATTTTATCCCATCTTTTCTAATACATTGACTTCTCTATCATCCTTACACTCTCATTTATCATCAATCTCTTCATTTGTACTGGCTCCTACCTTACTGCCTACCAGCATTCATATATCTCCCCCATCTTCTGAAAATCCTTACCTGACTGATCCATCCCTATTAGTCCTTATCTCATTTCTTTCTTCTCTTTTTTGTCCATTCTTCTTGAGCAAACTTTTTACAGTAGCTGTCTCTACTTTCTTTTCTTTTTTCCTCTCTCTCTATAGTTTAGTTTTTACAGAGTATCCATAACACAATATTGTACAAAAGATAGTTGTACATAAAACTACCATGCACAACTTACTATTCTTTTTAAATATATAGGAAAATTATTGTTTTTTTCTTTCCTCTGCCTCCCTATCCTAGAGATGTCTACCATTAAAGATGAGTAGATATGTGTTTATAATATATATGTAAATATATTTATTTAAATATTTATAGAATTAAGATATACATATAATATATATGTTAATTTATTCTGTATATACTTTCATTTTTCAGTTCTTTGCCTTCAGATAGCGTCTTTTTATATGACTTTTATTGTTTTCTTGGATATTTATAATATGCAAATAATTTATATATTCTCAGTCATTCATAAAATTATTGCTACTACTTTAAACAATGTTCTCTTGTTCTACTCATTTTGTTCTTCATTATTTTATGAAAATATTTCCCTTGTTTTTTCCTAAAATCATTCAGCTCATCTCATCATTTCTTCCATCACAGTAGCATTCCATCACAATCATCCACCAAAACTTGTTCAGTCATTTCCCAAATGATGAACATCCCTTCAATTTTCAGGTTTTGCTACCAAAAGAGAACTACTATAAAAATTTAGGACATATAGATAATTTTTTTCCTGCCCATCTTTGAAAATAGACCAGTTAATTGTCTTACTGGGGCAAAGGATACAGTTAATTTAATAACTCTTTGAGCATAATTCTAAATTACACTCCAAAATGGTTGAATCATTCTACAATTCCACCAACAATGAATTAGTGTTCGATTTTTTCCAAACCATCTTTAATATTATTAAGATATAAGCTTCTTTGTTTAAAGATTTTATTTATTTTAAGTTTTACAATTTTTCTCCCTAATCTTACTTCCCTCCCCCCACCCCCCCCACAGAAGGCCATTTATCAGTCTTTACATTGTTTCCATGGTATACATTGATCAAAATTGAGTGTGATGAGAGAGAAATCATATCCTTAAGGAAGAAACATAAAGTATAAGAGATAGCAAGATTAGACAATAAGGTATCAGTTTTTTCCCCTAAATTTAAGGTAATAGTCCTTGGTCTTTGTTCAAACTCCACAGTTGTTTCTCTGGATACATATGGTATTTTCCATTGCAGATAGCCAAAAATTGTCCCTGATTGTTGAACTGATGGAATGAGGCAGTCCATCAAGGTTGATCATTGTTCCCATGTTGCTGTTAGGGTGTACAGTGTTTATCTGGTTCTGCTCATCTCACTCAGCATCAGTTCATGCAAATCCCTCCAGGCTTCCCTAAATTCCCATCCCTCCTGGTTTCTAATAGAACAGTAGTGTTCCATGACATACATATACCACAGTTTGCTAAGCCATTCCCCAATTGAAGGACATTTACATAATATCCAGTTCTTTGCCACCACAAACAGGGCTGCTATGAATATTTTTGTACAAGTGATGTTTTTACCCTTTTTCATCATCTCTTCAGGGTATAGACCCAGTAGTGGTATTGCTGGATCAAAGGGTATGCTCATTTTTGTTGCTCTTTGGGCATAGTTCCAAATTTTTCTCCAGAAAGTTTGAATGAATTCACAGCTCCACCAACAGTGTCCCAGATTTCCCACAACCCTTCCAACAATGATCATTATACTTTCTGGTCATATTGGCCAGTCTGAGAGGTGTGAAGTGGTACCTCAGAGAAGTTTTAATTTGCATTTCTCTAATAAGTAAGGATTTAGAGCAATTTCTCATATATGAATTGCTTTGATCTCATCTGTAATTTGTCTTTGCATAAGATATAAGCTTCTTGAGAGAAGAAATTCTTTCATTTTGTCTGCATATTCAAATTATCTATGTCAGTCCCTGGGAAATAGTGTAATTGATATATATTGATTGATTGATGGGATGAAGTAAATGGCAAAACTAGGGTTTGAAATGAGATTTTCAAAACAAACATTCAGTCAACTTCCCTTTTCATCTCAATCCTTTAAAAATGGTATAGTATAGTATTCACAGAAATAATACAAGTATTTGATTCCTGTAGTGTTGGAGAAATTCAGAGAAAAACATTCTAAAGATCTCAAGAGCTCACTGATCTTTAAAGCACAACAAAGAATATGGTGGGAGCAGTTAGAAGGTGCAGGGGATAGAATTTGAGGCCCTGAATGAGCAGAACTCATCTTTCTGAGTTCAAATCTGACCTGAAACTTTTAAGCTTATGAGACACCAAGCAAGTCATTTAACCTTTTTACACCAGTTTCTTCACATCTAAAATGAGTTTGAGAAATAGCAAACCACTTCAGTATCTTTATCAAGAAAACCCATGAATCAAGTCATGAAGAGTCAAACATAACTAAAAAAATTACTGAGCAGCTCAAAGATCTGGGTATACTTTAGAGAGGCAGAGGCAAGTGGAACGAACATTTCAGGAATAAGAAACTATTAAAATGTCAGCATTAGCTATATATTTACCTATATAGCTTTACATACATACATACATACATACATACATACATACATACATAAGTATTCATGAATATATAACAAGGAGATGCTCCAAAAATGTAAAACAGCAGTGAGGAACTTCAGACTCAAGGGTCATATAAGACCTTCAAAATCATTTGATCTGGTGCTGCCCCAGCAACCATAGGCAGGACACAGAATTCAGTAAATCTAATTACATTTGGTTTTTTTTGTTTGTTTTATTGTTTTAGTTTTTGCAAGGCAATGAGGTTAAGTGATTTACCCAAGATCACACAGTTAGGTAATTATTAAGTGTCTGAGACCAGATTTGAAATCAGGTCCTCCCGACTCCAGGGTCAGTGCTGTATCCATGTGCCACCTAGCTGCCCCACTAATTACTTTTTAGGGGTGAATTAATTAAATGTTTCAATACCCTATAAAGGGTCTTGAAAATTATCAAAAGGAGTTAAATTTGGAGTACCAGATTATATAGAACAATTATGTTTCAGAGTAGATCACTGTTGCAATGAAAGCTAGTGTTTAGCAGATTTATCTGGCAATGGCATACAAGATAGAGGACATGATAAAACACTGAATTGAGAAATGTTATTCTTTATTTTTTCAACAAATCATTTATATTTTAGAAATTTATTTTCCTATATAGAGAAGTCCTAAAGTAGGTAAGGCATACTAAAAAGGTCCTCAAAAGATTTTTCAAATATTTTCTAAATTTACCCAGTTTATTTCCTAATATTAAAGAACCTTCATTCTCCTGCTACAAAACAAAATGATGCTTTCCAAACTAAGGAAAATTATTGTTTACAATAGAAAACATTGTTTTTAAATTTAGTTTATTTATATATAAAATACAGTTATATAACATAATATATATGAGAACCGCAATAACTTTTTTCAACTCATTTTATGACTTTCTAATTAGCACTCATATAACATATAAGATGTAATAGCAATCAATTCAAATTTCCAGCAATGAAAAAATTTAATATTTATCAGGGTGAATATTCTTTCATAAAATGATAAATTGCTCTGATAAATATCAAATAGTTATAGTTACCAAACATCTCAATACTATGATTTTTTTGCTTTATTTTATGAAGCATTAAACTGTTCAAAATAACTATTGCTTCTAGATGTCATCCATAAATCAAGTCAGACCAGTCACAGCAAATTGATGGATGTCCAATGAGCTAAAATATTTGATCATAAGAAACAAGATGAAATGATGATTAGGCAGAAATAAATGTTTGTGTTCAAATTAATACTCAATGAAGACTTTTACACCAGTATGTTGAAAATATTAATCTAAAATGGTAGAATAGCTAAGTTGAGAAGAAATTTAATTTTAATCAATTTGTCAATCATTGCCTTTGATAAATAGTTAATGAAAACAAAAAGATGAATTTATTCTCAGGCAAAAAAAGTTTTAAGATACCATTAGGTTTCTGAGATGTAATGGTACTATGAAAATGAAAGAAAATATGACATTTGAAATATAAATTAGGTGGGAGAGCAGGAAAGCCAGTGGGAGGCTTTTAGCCACAGTGCAGCCCAGGTCCTGGCAGTTAGACAACAACACAGGTCCTGGCATCTGGATAACAAGCCAGCAGGGAGGGTCCAAGTCCAGACAAAGTCTGATCCCTGGAAACACTGGGACAAAATTGGAAGCCAACCACTGCATAGGCAGAACCTGAACAGAAAGTAGGAAACAAGCCTCTGGATAGTCAGTGCCTGCGCTGCATAGTTAACATCTTGACCAGAGATAAGACAAGTTAAGACTCCAGTCCCTGCACAAAAGCTCAATATATTCCCTATGCTCTAGGAGTAGAACCCAACAATAAAAATAAGGGGGAAAAAAAGAGCCTTAAAAGCACACCCACTATAGAAAACTGCTATGTAGCTAGAACATTTCTATGTAGATAGAACATGATAAAACATGATAAAAACTCCAAGGCCTATCCTAGTCATCCTAGTCAAATTCCAGAATTCTCAAATAATGGAGAAGATATCACACACAGTCAAAAGAAGCAATTTAAACACAAATGAAGTTCAATTAAAATTACACAGTACTTATCAGTTTCAATATTAAAGGATCAGGGTATCTGAAATATGATATCTTATAGGGCAAAGGACCTTGAATTACTACCAAGAATTTACTGTTCTGCAAAATTCAGCATATTCTGTCAAGGGAAAAGATGGATGTTCAGTGAAATAAAGAACTTCCATAATTTCTTGATAAAAAGACTAGAAATGTACAGAGAATTTGATCTTCAAATACAAGACTCAAGAGATGCACTAAATGGTAAATGGAAAGGGGGGGGAACAAATGCTAGTCAAGAACATTATATATATATATATATATATATATATATATATATATGCCTAAAAGGGAAGATATTGTTTGTAACTCTTCGAGAATTGTATTTCTCTTAGGAGAGTTAAATGGTTGAATATAGTTGAAGGGATTGGATTTAGAGGATATGGGTAGGGTTGGTTCTTGTCCTTCATTAATGTAGAAAACCAAAACAACATCACTGTGTTTGAGACAAATGGCAGTGTGTCCAAGTGTGACTGATCAGACCAATATGAACTCAGAATGCTCTAGTGCATGTTGGGAACAATAATCCAGGTAAATAATGGGATGTTTTCTCTAAACTTATGCACCTCCTATTTTCATTGACATAATTTAATTCTGCCTTGCTTAAAGAGTTCAGTACTTTCTCTGATGAGAACACCTTATACTGGGTAGTACAGTGGCAGTGTCTCTTATGTCTCATAATCAAGGCTAAATTTCTTAAGAAATACCTTCAGGTATTTAGAGTACTTAGAGGTACTATACATAATTAAATCAGAAGGGACTTTACATTGCTAGATATTGAAAGGTTTGTAGTATCATAGGGGAAGAGCTTGGAAACTTACTTAGAAGAGTTGGATATAAAGAGATTAGGACTTGATTTTATCTTAATCCATGTTTTAGTTAAGGAGGTTTTATTTATAGAGGGGTGGGAAAAGGACAGTGAGAAATAGTTTAGATACTTTGATTGGGGAGAGCTGTAGGCTGTGGTTGGAGCACTGTAGAAATGGACAGAGAATTTATACTTAGAGAGACTAGATATGAAAACATCATGAAGAGATATACTTTGCTTGATGCTTTGTCTACAGATGGAGGGAGAATGCTGGGGCAGGGTGTACAAATTTTCATGAAATGATTTGCATGGTACTTTGACAAATAAGGATTGTGTGTCCATGGAGGGACTTGAAAAGCGTTAAGGTATAAAGTGATTATAGGATGATGTGATTCATGACTCTTGAGAACTGTATTTCTTATGAGACTTATGAGAAGAGGGGAGAGCATTTAGTCACTGTGAGGCAATGCTGGTTATCAATCAATCAAACAATCAATCAATCAATGAACTATAAGAATAGCACTTCTGTCAGGTCAGATAATGCGGTATATTTTGACATAGAGAATATAGGTACAAGACAGGGTTACAACAATAAGAAAAAATTTAAAAAAGGATTATAGTCGGAGTAGGTTAGGTATTAGTGGACAAATAATATCAGATAAAGAAGCACAAAAATCTATTATAGTAGAAAGAAAGAAGGGAGGGTGTGAATACTGAGTAAATCCTGCTCAATAGAGGGGAAATAGGGAATAAGATATATTCCCAATTGGGTTTAAAATCTATCCTACCCAACAGGGAAGTGTGAAGGGGGGAAATGGAAAGAAAAGGGAAAAAAGGACTGATAAAAAGCAAAACAAAGGTAAAAGTGAAAGTAAAGTTATAGTTAAAATTTAAAAGAAAAATTAAAGGAGAAAGGGAGTAAAACCTGGTGAGGGAAAAATGAAAGGAAAGGAAAGAAATAAGTACAAATGGGGAAAGATAACATGGAGAGGAATAAAGAATTAGTAATCTTAACTATAAATGTGAATGGGATAAATTTCCCATAAAACAGAGACAGATACCAGAATGGATTTAAAAACAGAATCCTAAAATATGTTGTTTACGTTGAAACATATTTGAAGCATAGAGATATACACAAGGTAAAGGTAAAAGACTAGAGCAATATTTATTGTGCTTCAGCTGAAATTAAAAAAAATCATTGGTAACAATTCTGATCTCAGATAAAGCAAAAGCAAAAATAGATCTCCCTAAAAGGCATAAGAAAGGAAACTCATCTTCTTAAAATTCACCATAGGCAATGAAGTTATATCATTATTAAACATATGCACTTAGTGATATAGTATCTAAATTCACAGAGGAGAAGAATGAACAATAAGACAGCAAAACTATAAAACTAGGGACCTCAACCTCCCTTTCTCAGAACTAGATAGATCAAACCACAAGGGCAAGAATAGCAAGGGAAGTGATAAATAAATGTAAAGGAAGATGGCCTAGTTTTACCAGATCTAAAACTATACTATAAAGCATCAGTCATCAAAACTGGCTGATACTGATTAAGAAATACAGTAAAAGATTAGTGTGTTAGGATATATTCAAAAGATATTGCAGTAAATAACAAGAGCAACCTGCTATTTGACAAACCCAAAGATATCTGCTTCTGGGATAAGAACTCAGTATTTGACAAAAATTGTTGGGAAAAACTGGAAAACAGTATGGCAAAAACTAGGCATAGATCCACATCTCACACCTTATACCAAAATAAGGTCAAAATGGATAAAGGATTTAGACATAAAGAACGATACCATAGATAAATTAATAGGGAAAAAATACTCTATTTGATCTATGGAAAAGGGATAAATTTATGATCAAAAAGAATTAGAGCACATTATAAACTACAAAATAAATCATTCTGACTATATTAAATTAAAGAGGTTTTACACTAATAAAATCAGTGCTGCCAAAATTAGAAGAAAAGCAGAAAGCTGGGAAACAATCTTCACAACCAGGAGTTCTGATAAAGGTCTCATTTCTAAAATATATAGAGAAATGCATTAAATTTATAAGGTCAAACTATATGAACAGACAGTTTTCAAATGAAGAAATTAAAGCTACATATAATCATATGAAAAAATTATCCAAATTATTATTGATTAGAGAAATGCAAATTAAAACAAAAATGAGGTATCATCTCACACTTATTAGATTATCCCAGATGAGAAAAGGAGAAGATGATCAGTGTTGGAGAGGTTGTGGGAAGATTGGGCCATTGATGCATTGCTGGTGGAGTTGTGAAAGGATCCAACCTTTCTGGAGAACAATATGGAACTATGATGAAAGAGCAATAAAACTGTTCCTACCCTTTGACATAGCAATTTCAATTCTAGGACTATATCCAAAAGAAATTGTAAAAAATGGGAACAACACCACACATTCCAAAATATTCATAGCAGCTCTTTTTGTAGTGGCAAAGAATTAGAAATTGAGGGGATGCCCTCAACTGGGGAATGACTAAACAAGTTATGGCATATGAATACTATGGAATATTATTGTTCTATTAGAAACCATAAAGGTCAGACTCTAGAGAAACATGGAATGACTTATGGGATCTGATACTGAGCAAAAGGAGTAGAGCCAAGAAAATAATGTACACATCAACAACATTATGAGATGAACAACCTTGAAGGAAACATCTCCTCTGGATGGTCCAGAAAGCTAGGACAACTGTATTTGACTAGTTATCGACTGTATTATCCCCAACTAGAGGAAGAAAAACAAAACAAAACAAAACAAATTACACAGAAAAACAAACCCTAATGAACCTGATGAACACTTTATAAAAATTTTCTCTTATGTATCTCTTTACCTTAATTCTAATTCCTCATGCCAAAAATTAATAATTTTTAAATATGTTTAACAAAATATCTATGTAAAATACTAACTTGAGTATTTTCTGCTGAGGGGAGGTGGGATGGGAAGGGAGGCTAGAGGGAAATTTTGTAACTTGGAAATATGCATGCACAAATGGATGAAAATAAATAAATAATTACATTTTTAAAAAATCAAATCACAAGATAAGCATTAAGGAAGTTAAGAAAGTGAATAAAATCTTAGAAAACTTAGATAAATCTCCAGAGAAAACTTAATGGGGATAGAAAAGAATATTCATTTTTCTCTGCAGCACATAAATCAAAATTGACCATGTTCAAGGATAGAAAAACCTTACAATCAAATGCAGAAAGGCAAAAATAATAAATGTCTACTTTTCAGATTATGATGCAATAAATATTACATGAATAAAGAGCAATGATAAGATAAACCAGAAATTAATTGGAAACTAAATAATTCAGTTTTAAAGAGCAAATGGATTTAAAAAATCCTAGAAATAATCATTTCATCCAAGAAAATGGTAGCAAAGAGGCTATCACACCATAGCAGTTTGTAGCTTAGATGAATAAAATAGAGACAGAGAGATGAATGGTTGGGTATGCAACTAACCAAACTAGAAAAAAGAACAAACTAAAGATCTTCAATTAAATACCAAATTAAAAATTCTGAAAATCAAGGAAGAGATTAATAAAAATTTAAAGCAAGAAAACCATTGATCTAATAAATAAAGCTAAAAGTTATTTTATGAGAAAACCCAATAATATAGGTAAATCTTTGGTTAATCTGATTTTTTTCAAAAAAGAAAGAAGAATATTAAATTACCTGTATCAAGAATAAATAGGGTAAACTTACCACCAGAGAAGAGGAAATTAAACAGAAAATTCAGAGCTATTTTGCTCACTTGGATGCCAATAAATTTATCACCTGAGTGAAATGGATGAATATTTACAAAAATACTAACTATCCAGATTAACAGAAGAGGAAATAAACTACTTAAATAGCCTCATTTCAGCAAAAAAGAAATTAAAGAATCCATCAATGAGCTCTCTAAGAAAAATCTCCAGGTTCAAAAGGGTTTACAAATTAATTCTATCAAATATTTAAGAAAAAATTAATTCCAATTCTGCAAAAATTATTTTTAAAAATAGATGAAGAAGGAATTCTGCCAAAGTAGTATCAATGTAAAGCCATCAATAAATATTATATGTAATGGTGATAAACTAGGAGTATTTCCAACAAGATCATGGTTGAAACAAGCATGTCTATTCAATATAGTATTAGAAATGTTAGATTTAGCAATAGGAGAAGAAAAAAAATTAAAGGAGTTATAATTGGCAATGAGGAAGCAAAACTATTACTCTTTCCAAATGATATGATGGTATATTTAGAGAACATAAAAAATCATCTAAAATCTACTTGAAAATCCACTTGAAATATACCATATTCTTCAAAATAAATCATCATTATTTCCATAAATGAACATCAAAGCCCAAGGGCAAGAGTTTGAAAGAGAAATTCTTTTTAACGTAACTGCAGAAAGCATAAAATATTTTAGAATCTATCTCACAAGATGTACAGTTGTGTGAACCCAAATACAAAATATTTTTTACGGAAATAAAGTCAGATCTAAACAACTAGAGAAATGTAAATCATCCTGGTTAGGGCAAGCTAATATAATAAAAGTGACAATTCTACCCAAATTAAATTACTTATTCAGTGCCATACCAATCAAACTATAAAATAACTACTTTACCAAGCTAGAAAAAAGAAAATTCATCTCAGGCTCAAAAGGTCAAGAAGGTGAAGGAAACCTATTAAAAAAAAATTAAAGGTGTCTGTCTAGCTCTACCCAATCTAAAACTATACCTTAAAGTGGCTGTCATCAATACTGCGTGGTCCTGGTTAAGAAATAGAGATATAGACTGGTGGATTAGGATAGGTACAAAAGAAACATTGGTAAATGATTACAGTAATCTACTGTTTGACAAACCCAAAGACATCAGCTTCTGGATAAGAACTCTCTATTGGATAGAACATGTTGGGAAAACTGGAAAATAGTATGGCAAACATTAGGCATAGACCCACATCTCATTCTCTATACCAAATATAAGGTCAATATAGCTACAGGATTTAGATACAAAGGGCATTATCAAAATCAGATTAACATATCAAGAAAACTCTAGCTGTCAGATCAATGGAAAAGAGAGAAATTTATGACCAAACAAGAAACAGAGTATATTAAATTAAAAAGGTTTTGCACTAATAAAATCAGTGCTGCCAAAAATATCATGAGTGGTCAGACTCTAGAAAAACATGGAAATAATTACAGGAACTGATGTTGAATGAAGGGAGCAGAATTAAGAAAACACTTTACACATGAACAACAACAATATGAATTGATCAACTTTAATGGATGAGGCTCCTCTCAGCAATTCAGAGAACTAGAACAATCCTAGGAGACCTATTATGGACAATGCTATCTACATGGAGACCAAAACAACAAACAAACAAACAAACAAAAAAACACAAATATGCATATGCTATGTTCACTAAATTGTTCACTCCTGAGGGGAGGGGTGATAAAGGAGGATTTAAAGAAATTATGCAACATAAATATGCATGTGGATAAAAATTGAAAATCTTCCCTATTATTTAATTAGAAAAATAAAATATCACTTAGAAAAAATAAAAAATAAATATCATACACATATAGTTATTGAATTGCTATTTAATTTAATCTTTAGTGCAATTTCTGATGTACAATTTAGAAACTGATAGATCCTTGGATCTTTGAATTAAGGAAAGAACAAGAGTACGGCAATTTTTTTTCCTACTTTGCTCATTCAGAACCATCCTACTTTTTGGCACTTCAGAAATAAATATTAAACTAAATGTGATACTAATCTGGCATTCAGAAATGTGTTTATATAAGTATATATATATATATATATATATATATATATATATACAGGCAGACACATGTATTATGCATATGTGAGTATGTAGATGTACCCATATATATATATGTGTGTGTGTGTGTGTGTGTGTGTGTGTGTGTGTGTGTGTGTGTTTATATGTACATATGGATACTTGAGACAAGTGACACTTGATGGGACAAGAACTTTAGGATGCAATAAAATATATAAAGGCTATTGTACAATAATCTAGGCGCTAAGATAGTGATCCCTCTTGGTACTTGGGAAATTATGTGTTTATGCATTATAATGAAAATGTGGGAGAGGGCCAAGATGGTGGAGAGAAGACAGGCACAGTTCTAAAATCTCCTGATCTTTCCCCATATATGATATGAAACAAACCTTTTAATAGAAATCTGATCAACAAAACCCAATTAGAAAAGCCAGGAGAAAGAACATCTACCTCAGGATTTGTCTTCCACAGTCCTGGGTGAGTCTGAGCACAGAAGGCAGATCAGCCTCGGGTCAGTCTGATTAGTGTGGCAGGGTTGGAGCCTGGGAGCCAGAGGGCCCGAGAACCGGACCTGCTTGATCAGCAGCGGGGCTAGAGCTTGGTCAACCACAGGGGCTTGGGTCAACTAGGGAGCAGAGACATTAGGGTTGGTGCTGACCATCTGGAGCTTGCCAGCAGGGCTGGGGGGGAGAGTTTTGGTGTAGGAGAGCTGCAGACATCATCCCTGGACTCCTCTGGTCAGGAGGAACACTATATCTTTACCTCCATTTCGGCTGAAGCCCCTTCCCAGAACAAACACAATTATAGACGTTCTGCCCCAGACACAGGTGTGTAAGCAGAAGAGCCACCTCAGTTGACAATAGGGAGAGTGATGACCTTACCCAAGGTATAGCCTACCATTGATTGAAGAAAATAAGCAACTAAAAAAAATTAGAGGAAAGGGCAAATTAAACCCCCCTAATTAAACACCAAATTAGAAATTCTAAAAATTAAAGGAGAAATTAATAAAAGCAAAAAGCAAACAAAAAACGAATTACCAAATAAAACCAAGAGTTCATTTTATGAAAAAAAACCAATAAAATTGATAAAACTCTGGTCAATTTGATTAAAAAAAAAAGAAAGAAGAAAACCAAATTTCTAGTATCATAAATGAAAAGCTGAACTCACCACCAATGAGGAAGAAATTAAAGTAATAATTCAAAATTATTATGCCCAACTCTATACCAATAAATTTGGCAATCTAAGTGAAATAGATGAATATTTACCAAAATATGTTGCCCAGGCTAAATGAAGAGGAGATTAAATATCTAAACAACCCTATCTCAGAAAAAGAAATTCAACAAATCATCATTGAACTCCCTAAGAAAAAATCTCCAGGACCTGATGTATTCACAAATGAATTTTAACAAACATTTAAGATTCCAATTCTATATAAACTCTTAGGAAAAATAGGGGAAGATGGAACTCTGCCTGACTCTTTCTATGACACTAATATGGTGCTGATACCTAAACCAGGAAGAGTTAAAACAGAGAAAGAAAATAATAGATCTATCTCCCCGATGAATATAGATGCAAAAATCTTAAATAAAATCTTAGCAAAACGATTACAAGGAGTTATCACTAGGATAATACATTTTGACCAAGTAGAACGCATCCCAGGAATGGTTTAATATTAGGAAAACTGTTAGTATAATTAATTATATAAACAACAAACCCATCATAAATCATATGATCATAGATGCTGAAAAAGCTTTTGACAAAATACAGTACCCATTCCTACTAAAAAACACTAGAGAGAGTGTAAGAATAAATGGACTATTCCTTAGAATAATAAGCAGTATCTATCTGAAACCATCAACAAGCATTATATTCAATGCAAAGAGAGTACAGGCATTCCCAATAAGATCAGGGGTGAAATGAGGATGCCCATTATCACCACTATTATACAATATCATATTAGAAATGTTATCTTCAGCAATTAGAGAAGAAAACAAAATTGAAGGAATTAGAATTGGGAAGGAAGAGACAAAACTCTCACTCTTTGCAGATGACATGATCATATCCTTAGAGAATCCCAATAAATCATCCAAAAAACTACTGGAAACAATTAGCAATTTTAGCAAAGTTGCAGGATATAAAATAAACCCTCATAAATCCTCAACTTTTCTATATATGACTAGCAAGATACAACAGGAAGAGCTAGAAAGAGAAATCCCATTCAAAGTAATCACAGGCAATATAAAATACCTGGAAGTCTATTTACCAAGGCAGACTCAGAAACTTTTTTGAAAACAATTATAAAACACTTCTCACACAAATAAAATCAGATCTAAATAATTGGGCAAACATCAGCTGCTCATGGATAGGTAGAGTTAATATAATAAAAATGACAATTCTACCAAAACTAAACTACCTGTTTAGTGCCCTACCAATCAAAATTTAAAAAAAATTAATAAGTCAGAAAAAGTTGTAAATAAATTCATAGAGAAATAAAAAGTCAAGAATTTCCAGGGATTTAATGAAAAAAAATTGCAAAAGAAAGTGGTTTAGCTCTGCCTGATCTAAAATTATATTATAAAGCATTAGTCATCAAAACTGTCTGGTATTAGCTAAGAAATAGAGTTGTGGACCAGTGGAATCAGCTAGGTGCAACAGCAGGAAACAATTATAGTAATCTGATGTTTGATAAACCCAGAGTCCAGCTATTGAGATAAAAACTCTCTCTTTGTTAAAAATTGCTGGGAAAATTAGAAGTTAGTATGGAAGAAACTTATATTACACCAACACCTCACACCCTTTACCAAGATAAGATCAAAATGGACACAGGATTTAGACAATAGTATGCAACAATCAGGGACAATTTGGGGCTCTCTGCAATGGACATTACCATCTGTGTCCAGAGAAACAATTGTAAAGTTTGAACAAGGACCAAGGACTATTACCTTAAATTTAGAAAAAAAAAACTGACATTTTATTTTCTGATCTTGCTATCTCTTATACTTTATGTTTCTTCTTTAACGATATGATGTCTCTCTCATTGCATTCAATTTGGATCAATGCATACCATGGAAACAATGTAAAGACTGGCAAATAGCCTTCTGTGAGGGGTGGAGGGGGTAAGATTAGGGGTAAAATTGTCAAACTCAAAATAAAGTCTTTAAAAAAAGAAATATGAAGAAGACTTGCAGCAAAGAGAAGGAAAGAAACTGAAAAGTAAAATGTTTGAGTTTAATTATCTTCTCATTGTGCAGTTTGTGTATGTGTGTATGGGTGTAGGGGGTTATGTGTGTTGGGGCAGTGGCGGAGTTCATTGGAATTTATATAAATGTAAGTGATGCTATAAACTCAGTAAAGCCAAATAAAAATTTTTAAAAAAGTAAATCAAGTGGTGATTAGTGTAGTTCTAATAATAGCTTAGTCTAGTAAAGTTGTGCTTTTCATTATCAACAAGCACACTAATTACCTAGGTCTTGGTCATCTCCTGGCTATGATGATGATCATTTTACCTCTCACTCAACAGTTCAAATTCTCGTTTTAAGGTGAACTTTTGCTTCTGTTCTGAAAACAAATGTGTAAAACTTAAGTAGCTCATGTATGGTTTCATGTTTAGTACTTAAAGTCAAGTAATGGGCATCTACAAAATTTATATTTCACTCTCACTAGCTCTCATATTAGGAGCCAAAGTAGATAAAGAGGTAAGAAGACATCTTGTCTATAAATTGACCCTCACATACCTTGAATAGAAAATATGATCATTTGCCCAAGTGGGTAATACAATAAAACAACAGAAATATACTTTCATACTCATTTTGAACATCAAAGAGATGTGCAAATTGGAAGCAAAGAACAGAAAACAGTGCAATGGAGAAAGATATGAAATCAGAAAATAAAGCAGCAAAACATATTCTGTTATCCAAATTGAACACTAGGACAATAATAAACTGCAGTTATTTGTACAAATCAGATACCGTATAATGTAACAAAGTCTGCTGACTCTGTCTATTATATATATTTGAGATAAGACCCAAACAAATTGAAAGCATGGAACTCACCCATGAAATTGCATGAGATGAACAATGGATATATGATCCTTATTTACACTATGAATTTTATCAAGAAGTTGCTCAATTTCCTTGATAATAAAGACTATCTGCTTTTGCTATTGTAAAGGCTTGGGTTACAGAGAAAGAAGGCAATGCTTACTCTTCCTCACTGACTCCACTTGTTCCCTGGAGACCTTTGACTATAGATCATTCAAGATATTTTTGGTTTTTTTATATAGGAAGATTCCCTGCAATTTTGGCAGCCCAATTGTGCTGCTTGAAGCCGGCAGAGACAACAGTTGGCAACAATTATTAGTCATTAGCTGTGAAAAATGGATGAGAGGACAAAATGTTAAAATGACTGCCATCTTCCTGTCATTTCACTGTGGTCGTAAAAGTGTTTTTGAACACTCAGGAACTGGAAGAATACATGATGTTAAAAGTCATAAGAATGGAAATTGGGGAGGAAACTTTATTCTTAATATATAAGAAGTATTATGATATATATGGGGAGGAAAAATTATTTTATCTTAGAGTTTCTTTCAGAATTATTAACTGTGTCTTGCCTATTTAATATTAATTTACTAGTAATTAGAGAGGTATAGAGACAACTACAGGGGCAGATAGATGGAGCAATGCAAAGGATGAGATGATGAACTTTAAGTCAAGAAGACTCATTTTCCTGATTTCAAATCTGGCACCAGATACTTACAATCTGTGTAACCCTGAGGAAATCACTTAATGCTGCATGCCTCAGTTTTTTATCTGTAAAAGGAGAAGGAAATTGCAAATCACAACAGTATTATCGCCAAAAGAATTTCAAATGTGTTCATAAAGACAAAGACACAAATGACAAAAGATCAAAAAAATTTAAAATAACAAGTACAGAAAGTAAAGAGGAAATTAAAAAATCTCAATCAGAATGCTATATAATATTTTATGCATGATTTATTTAAGACAAAGTTGTAAAGAAAAATGCATTATCCGAGAAGAGGTCACTGCAATATAAATAAATGTATTGAGAGAGATTTCTAATTTTAAAAGTTGCTTTCCTGTTCACTTGATAACTCCTCTTATTGTGGCAGGATTTATTTCTGATCAAGAGTATGAGAAGATAATGCCATAATTGCCAATAACTTACCAAGTGACTTTGGATGGTAGCTCCATTTTTATATATGTAAAGGACAGTAGCTGTAGGTTGAATTCCTCTGTGTAGAAATAGCAACACTAATAGGAAGGACCTTGACAGAGGAGTTGGAAAAGTAAAATTTGTTGTGAAAGCCTGAAAGACAAGCTGCCATCAATTAGAATTCCACTTTGAATCTGAATAAAAGAATCAAAGGCTTGAAAAGTATCTTGCACATTAAGTACTCTAATCTTTTACCACCACCACCTCTTTAACTTTCAATTCTTCTTTCAGAGAAGACATTTTTCAGGATTAAACAAGTTCTAGTAGAGCCATTTACCCTGATGTGGAAGGTTAAATTGAATGATTCAGCAATAACTTGATCAAGCTAGTGATGCTCCATTGCATTGCTTGTTTTTTTTAAGAAAATATTCCTATTTCATTATCTTGAGTTTTTGTCTTTGATGAATTGTTTTCCAGTTATATCCAATCTTTTATGACCGCATTTGGGATTTTCATGGCAAGGATATTGGAGTGGTTTGCCATTTACTTTTCCAATTTGCTTTATAGATAAGGAAGTGGGTTAAATGGCTTGTCTGGGGACACAAAGGCAAGAAGTGTTTGAGGTGAGATTTGAACTTTGAAAAATGAATCTTCCTGGGGAGGCTAGGTGGCTCAGTGGATAGAGCACCGGCCCTAGAGTCAGGCATACCTGAGTTCAAATCCGGCCTCAGACACTTAATAATTACCTAGCTGTGTGACCTTGGGCAAGCCACTTAACCCCGTTTGCCTTGCAAATTCCTAAAAAAAAATATGAATCTTTCTGATTCTAAGGTTCAGCAAACCATACAACAAACTGCCTCTGTCCATTTGTTATCTATTCTATTAATTTCAGTTTGGGTTTATTTAGAATATCCCTACAACTTCTCATACTACTTGAAAGTATAGAAACTGCCATTAGTAGAAGGCAAATTATATACTAACACAATTATCACAAATTCTAAATCAGTAAATTTGGATCATAGAAGAATAAAATTAGAGTTACAAGTGATCATATCTGGTCCACTCATTTCATTTTTTTAGGGTTTTTTTTTTGCAAGGCAAACGGGGTTAAGTGGCTTGCCCAAGGCTACACAGGTAATTATTAAGTGTCTGAGGTCAAATTTGAACTCAGGTACTCCTGACTCCAGGGCCAGTGCTCTATCCACTATGCCACCTAGCTGCCCCTCACTTATTTCATTTTACAGATAATAAATTGTGTCAAGAGGTGTAAAGTGACTTGTCCAATGTTACACAGGAGAAAAAAAATCAGAAGAAAGTTTAAACCTAGGTCTTCTGTCTACAAAGCAAGTCAATGATCATTTCACTGGATCTCAATGCCTTTTAATAAAATATTATTGTTAGGTGAATCACCACAGTAAACATGTTCATATTAACTATAAATATAAAAACCCAATCTAAATTATGATTATTGATTTTCTTTCCATCCTCAATTAGCAGAAATAACCATAGAGATATTTTTTAATGGTGTGTCTTCAAGGTTTCTGACACTGAATGATTTTTAGATTAATAAATTTAATCTAACTTGATCTATCACCTGCAATAGCTCTGGTGTGGATCTGGACATGAATTTTCGAGAGTCAGGTTGGGTAGCAAACATATCCAAGCACAAAAGGTTGGGAAGTGAAAAATCTACCAACTTTATTTATGGAAACTCAGACTTTTTATAGCAAAAACTTATCTCAGGAATGACTGGTTAAAGGAGACCCAGTTTTATAATTTTCTGGGTAAATTTTCAATATTTGTTCTTAGAAATCTGCATACTTCTCTAGCAAAGAAACCTTTTATAACCACCTCTGGAGCCACAGATTATCCTAGGTCAGGGTTCACTGGATCCATACAATGAGCAATAATCCACACATATCTTTGACCGAAAAAGTAACCATGTATATGTGAATATCACTCCCTGGGGCTGGCGCTCTACATTGATCAAATGATTTTATAGCCTTTCCCTTCATTAATGAAAGATTTTAAAATACCTTTTATAAAATTGATTGGCTATTCTTAATAAAAATCATTTATGAATTTATATATAGCATAGTTTTTCCTTTATAATTTATTTTATATAATAGTTTAATTCTATAAGCCAAATTGTAGAATTTATTCTAATTATAAAATTAGTCATTTATACATATATAATTATTATGTTATAGTTACTTATGCAATTGGGTTAAAAAGTTCTTTATAGCCTCTCATTTTGTCAATGGAAAATATGAAATTTCAGAATAATATAAGTAATCCAAAATTGTGCATGTAGCAGAACTGCCTATAAAATAGTAAATATGTGTATTTTAAAATGTAATATTCTTATAATCTTTGTTAAAATAATGGTAGCATAAATGAAAGAAAATCTGGGAGCAGGACACAGGTCTGTTTGTAGTTTTGTATTCTTATGGGAGCAAAGGCATAGGTCAGTTAATTTGAGAATGGGTCCATGGAAATTTGAAACTAAAAAAAAATTTGGAATTGGTATATTGGTCAACTGGGAAGAAAGATATAAGTAGCCAAAAGTCTATGAAAAGTCTCCCATGCAAGGGGTTTAGTCAAGCTGAGGTGAATCAAGTGATTGAAAGATATCAAAAGACAAATATATATAGCTGAAGTCTGTGGTCTGTGGTCTGTGTCCTGGAAATTTAACTGTTTGTATCTGTATCCATTGACTTTGTTTATTCTTCTAAACATAGAATCTTCTGAAAAATTCAATTCAAAATTAATTACTGGATAAAGAGCACTCTGCTAATTTCCTTAGGCATAGTCCTTACTTTCCTGAAGTTTATAGTCTCACAAAATGATAAACATTCATAAATAACTCAATACTGAATAAATCATGCTTATGCAATACTATCTGCACTGAAGGTTATGATCAGACCTTCAATTCCCATTAATATTGGCAGGTGGAGTATTAATTGATTAGTAGCAACCTTCAAATTCAGACCACAGAAAGCACTGTATTTGATAATTCTTTCATTAAATTGTCAAATAATATTATTGTCAATTATGTATTTCTTTTCCTCATTAAAGGATAAACTCTTTGTGAATAGATGCCATATGTACATATGAATATACATAGACAGAGACATGAACCTATGTATAATTCAGGTAAGGGTAGATAGATCTACAGATACACATGTGGATTTATGTATATATGCATATGTGTGTAGATATGTATATATGTGTTTATATATCTCTATAATATTTTCCCAAGCACCACAGTATCTTTCACACATTAGTCATTTCATAGTAATTGTTTGCTGAATGACTAAGAGGCTGAATGATTGAATGAGATGAAACATCTATTTCTGAAATTCTTGTTTTTCTTTTTTGAAACAAATATAAACTTAATGAGATAAATAATACATAATACATTCTGTATTCTATTTTAATTTTTAAAATTATATTTTATGCCAAAATTTCTAATTACTCCCAAGCAAATATGATCTTTCTGGCTATAGAATCTCATTAATAATTTCATTGGTAGTTTTCTTATGATATAACATACGCTCTTGAACTGCTACTGTTTGTGTGCTTGTTTTATTCTTCTTTTCCTCTACGCTTTTTTCCCATTAATGTTCCACTAGATTATAAGCTCTTTGAGGATAAGCATTCTTTCTTACTCATCTCCTCATTTCCCATAGTACCTTGTCTGGATATAGGTGATACATTACTTCGTGAATATTTATTGTTCTGACTTCTTAAATTCAATGAATACATATTGAATAATTCTTACTATGTTCCATTACTATCTTAGGATACTCATAAAAGATGTATAGTGCAGTTTCTAAAATAATAATAATAAAAACAATATGTATGTACATATGCAATTTAATTAAGGAGATGATAGATACCAAAGAAAGAAATACTAAAAAAGAAAATACTAAAACTTAAGCATGTGCTTCATTAGGCATGTTTAATTATAAGAAATTATAAGAAAATTGTTATAAACAATCGAGTATATTAATTCAGAAATGGTATAAATAACTGAATTTGTTGTGTGCATGCTGTTTCTATGTTACTAATATTTAGCAATCAATAAAATTAATATTAGAATAATAATGGTACTATCTCCATTTTAAAGCATCACTTTGTGGTATATCTATAAATGGAATCACTTCAAATTATTTTGTAAAGAAAAAACAAAGAAACAGTATTTTGCTGAAGCTATCCAACCCTATTTTTCTTGATTTAAGAGAGATAATGTATGAATGATTTAGAATAATGTCCATTCATTCAGCCTAGACCCTCAAACTCCAGCGAGTCATGTGGCACCTCTCTCTATCTAGTGATACATAGCTAAGCAGTAAAATGTATTTTGAGTGTAACTGGAACTAGAACATTATTTTGGGTGGTTATCAAGGTCATGTAGAGCTATTCTAAATAATACTGAATCCCAGGGAGAAAAGTAATCCTATTACATGCTTTTAAATTACATCATGTCTGCCTGAATTATACTCTCTTCATTACTTGTTCATTATTATTAAAATTGCACCCACAATTGGTTAGCATGTTTGTGTATGTTCAGAGCATTTAAGCAATCCATAGCCACCTCCTATTTAATCCAAGAATTATATGTAATGCCTGCTGCAAAATCAGCATAAAGCTGAATGGACATTTTGACAGAGAAATCCATTTATTTTAATGTCTGGTGGAATGTCTGAGCCAAACCCTCAGAAAACCCATGAATATGATTTGTGATTGTTTCATGAATAAATTTGTAAGTATGAAATGTATTTCATTTTGTATAATTTTTCCAATCTATAGCCACAATGTTCAACTGTATAGAGGTTAATACATATTGATTCCAATGAGGATTCAAATATAATCATATTAACATTTTTAAAAATATATTTCCACGTATTATCGTGTTAATAAATGTTTATCTTATAAAAATGTGTAATTAAAACCGTCAAAAAGTCAAATTTAAAGAACTTTAAAACTAGGAATAATATTGATATTATTTTTTCTTTCCATTCTCTAACAGAAACCATGAGGTAGAAAATAAATGGCTTAAAATCACGGATTCATTTATAAATATTGTTGGTATTCCCCACTGAAAATATGATTCATCTCACTGAATTTTTTTTATCAAATTATACAGTGTTCACTCAGTTGTATGCCTAGGTCATGTAACTCAATTGCTATTTAAAATTAACATGTGCATAGGGTGAATTTTACTACTTTATGTAACTATTATTTGCAGAGATCATTATCTGGAAATCAGAATGAACTTAAATGTTTTTGCTTTATTTTTCAAGTCTTGGTGCATTTGTATTGGTTCAGCTATGTTTTCTGGGCTGTGTTTAGGTTGTTCATTTTTGATAGGTTAAGAAAGTATCCAAAATGTTCATATTTGGTTTGAACCATTTTAGTCATCTAGAAGTAGACAATCAGTGCCAACCTTTTCTTAATAGACTTCAAGCTTGAGTGCCGACCAGTACCCTCAGCTAGTAGTACTCCCTCCTCCCCACAATGTTTTGTCCCCTCATCCATCAGCATTCTTGGAAATGGAATATATAAAGGCAACGTCCACACAGTAATTGTTTAATAAATACTTTTGGACTGATTAGCTAAAACATACTCTGTATGAGTTTTATTCCTGGTCTGTCAAACTCAATTTTAGCTAAGGCTTCTCCTCTGTATCATCCAGTCTTTATTCTAAATAATGAATGGCTATTGAGAAGAAATTATTCATTTTGAATTTTACAATTTCCCCCAATCTTGCTTCCCTCCCCCACCTTGCACACAAGGCAGTCTGTTAGTCTTTACATTGTTTTCATGGTATTCATTGATCTAAGTTGAATGTGAGGAGAGAGAAATCATATCCTTAAGGAAGAAAAATAAAGTATAAGAGATAGTAAAATTACATAATAAGAGAACTTTTTTTTGTTTGTTTTTTGGGTTTTTTTGTGAGGCAAATGGGGTTAAGTGGCTTGCCCAAGGCCACACAGCTAGGTAATTATTAAGTGTATGAGGTCAGATTTGAACTCAGGTACTCCTGACTCCAGGGCCAGTGCTCTATCCACTGAGCCACCTAGCCTCCCCAAGAGAACTTTTCTTTTAAAAAAAAATTAAAGGTACTAGTCTTTGGTCTTTGTTCAAACTTCACAATTCTTTCTCTGGATACAGATGGCATTCTCCATTTGAAGATAATTGTGCCTGATTGTTGTACTGTTGGAATGAGTAAGTCCATTAAAGTCGACTGTCACCCCCATGTTGCTGTTAGGATATACAGTGTTTTTCTGGTTTTGCTTATCTTTCTCAGCATCACTTCATGCAAATCCCTCCAGGCTTCCCTTAATTCCCATCCCTCCTTGTTTCTAATAGAACAATATTGTTCCATCACATACATATACCACAGTTTGTTAAACCATTCCCCAATTGAAGGATAATCACTTAATTTCCAATTCTCTGCCACCACAAACAGGGCTGCTATGAATATTTTTGTACAAGTGATGTTTTTACCCTTTTTCATCATCTCTCCAGGGTATAGACTCAGTAGTGGCCTTGCTGGATCAAAGGGTATGCACAGTTTTGTTGCCTTTTGGTCATAATTCCAAATTGCTCTCCAGAAAAGTTGGATGAGTTCACAGATCCACCAACAATGTATTGGTGTCCCAGATTTCCCACATCCCTTCCAACATTGATCATTGCCCTTTCTGGTCATATTGGCCACTCTGAGAGGTGTGAGGTGGTACCTCAGAGATGATTTAATTTGCATTTCTCTAATAAGTAGTGATTTAGAACAATTTTTCATATAACTATGGATCACTTTGATTTCCTCATCTGTAAATTTTCTTTGCATATCCTTTGACTATTTGTCAATTGGAGAATGCCTACTTACTTTTTTTTTTGTTGCTTTTTAAAATTTCCATTTTATCTGATAGTGACTTATGCCTCTGTTCAAACATGTTCACTCCTTACACTGCATTCTCCTGAATGTCCATTTCATAGAAAACTTCACTTATTCTATCTTGTCTCTCTCATATTGCTTCAATCTTTTAGTACTCAACAAGACCTGAATCTCCTTTGATAATAGTACATCCTTTCAAACACTCCTCCAAGATCCCATGCCCTATATGGAGCTGGAGCTTACTCTAACCACTCTCAAAAGGTGATAAGGTTTCAGTATGTGAATTTACATTTAAGAAATTGGCAACACTAAAAATCAGAGTTTGACTTACTGCTCTGTTGATAGTCTAGACTTAATAAAGTGATGGATAAAATGTCAGTGATGTAGGTTATCTTTAATAAAAGTATATACAAGATTTTCCCCTAGAAAACTTGTTAAACATTTGCTAGCACACCATTGTACTCTTCTAATATGTATACTGTCCCAGAAGAAGAAATAAAATCTCTCTTGTTTCCCACTGTCATTTTAAGGTCTGGTAATCCTTATATTTTTAAAGTCCACACAATTAAGATTAGAAAGCTATAGTTTTCTGTTTTCTCATTACCCTACCTTTCTTAAGGATCTGTGTTCAACCCAAATTAAATTACTTATTTATTGCCATACCAATCAAACTACCAAATAATTATTTTGAGTTAGAAAAAATAGTAACAAAATTCATCTTGAACAACAAAAGGTCAAGAATAGGAAGGGAACCACTGGAAAAAAAATGTAAAGGAAGGTAGCTTAGCTCTACTTGATCTAAAACTATACTATAACACAGCAGTCATCAAAACTGTCTGGTACTATTTAAGAAATAAAGTACTGGATCAGTGGATTAGGAGAAGTACACACACACACAAAAAAACTCCAGCAGTAACTAACTAGAGTAATCTACTGTTTAATGAACCCAAAGACAATAGCTTCTGGGATAAGAACTCACTATTTGACAAAAATTTTTGGGAAAACTGGAAAATACTATGGCAAAAACTAGGCATAGATCCACATCCCATATCCCATACCAAAATAAAGTCAAAATGGGTACAGGATTTAAACATAAAGGGTGACACCAGAGATAAATTAATAGATCAAGAAATATTCTATCAGTTCTATAGAAAGGGAAAAAAATCATGATCAAACAAGAAGTAGAGTACATTAAAAACTGCAAAATGAATGATTTTAATATATTAAATTTAAACCTGCACTAAAATTAAAAGGAAAGCAGAAAACTGGGAAACAATCTTCACAATTAGGAGTGCTGATAAAGGTTTCATTTCTAAAATAAAGAACTGCATCAAATAAATAAGGTTGCAAATCATTCCCCAATTGATAAATGGTCAAAGGATATGAATGGATAGTTTTCATATGAAGAAATTAAAGCTATATATAAGCATATGAAAAAATGTTCCGAATCATTGGCCAAAATGAGAAAAAGGGAAGATGATCAATGTTGGAGAGGTTGTGGAATGATTGGGACATTGATGAGTTCCTGGTGGAGTTGTGAATTGATCCAATCATTCCAGAGAACAATATGGAACTTTACTCAAAAAGCAATAAAAATGTTCATTCCCTTTGACCCAACAATTCTAATTCTAGGACTACTTCCAGAAGAAATCATAAAAAAATGGGAAAAGTCCCACATGTTCCAAAATATTCATAGCAACTCTTTTTTGTGGTGGCAAAGAATTAGAAATTAAGGGATGCCCATCAGCTGGGGAATTGCTGAACAAATTATGGTACATGACTAGGGAATATTATTTTTCTATAAGAAATTATATATATATATATATTTATGTATGTATATGTACATACATATACTTATAGATTTAGAGGCAATTGGTTGATCTTTTGGGGTTTATTAAGGTTATCATTGGGCTTGGGTCCTGACACCAGGGTGCCATATCAGTGTTGCTATATCTAGAGTCAGAGCATCCAAGACTTTTTATTGATTACTGTTGTGATGCCCCTGTAAATGAGCTTTCTTTTGGCTTATGCTAATCTAGGCTTATATTATTCATTGTTTTCATTGACAGAGGCTGCACATTATTATTATTATTATTATTATTAATGTTGTTGTTACAATTGCAATTGTTACATTACAATCATGGCTTTCACTAGGAGAAATCATTTCTAGGAAACCAGTTTTATGACTTTTACTCTTTAAGGGGTCTACATTATTATGACTTTCATTAGTAGGACTCCACAAAAATAAAATAAACATTGTATGTGCCAGGGATGGGAAAAGAGGTTTTTTTTAAAACATTAATTTTGTTATGTTTTATTTTATTTTCTCAATTATCTTTAAAATATGCAACATTAAAAAAAGCTTTGAGTTTCATATTTTCTTTTTTCCTGCCATTTCTTTACCATTCTTGAGAAGGCAAAGAATTTGATATAGATTATACCTTCAAAGTCACATTTCCATATGTCTTGTTTTAAAGGAAAACACAGAAATATTTGCCAAGTATTAATCTATCTTCATTCAGATGTTATCCATTCTTTTTCTGGAAGTAAAAAACATTTTTTCCATGAAAAATCTTTCAGAATTATCTTGAATGATTGTATAATTCATAACAGTTAAATCATTCTTAGTTGATCATCCTTATAATACAGTTACTATGTATAATTTTCTACTGGTTCTGCTCACTTCACTTTGCAAGACAGTTCTAAAATCATTCTTCTTATCATTTCTTATAACACAATAGTACTTGATCACAAACATATTCTACAATTTGTTTAGTCATTGAATTTGCAATTCTTTGTCATCAAAAAAATTTTCTATAAATATTTGTATAGATAATTCCTTTCATTTTCCTTTGTTCTCATTAAGATGCAAACCTAGTAGTAATAATGGTGGGTCAAAGATATGCAGTTTTATATCCCTTTCAGATTAGTACCATCCACCATTCTTGAATTAGTGTCTGAGTTATTTCAGTTCCTCCAGTATTTGTTATTTTCCTTTTGTCATAGTAGTCTTTATGATAGTAATTAAAGGTACTCCAATTAGAATTTTTTAATTTCTATAATTGAGAGTGATTAATAGCATTTTTACATGACTATAAATAACTTTGATTTTATTTCTGCAAATAGTTAATATTCTTTGATCATTTATCACTTGCAAAATGACTCATTCTTAAAGCTTTGAAAAGTTAATCTCTATATTTGAGAAACGAGTCTTTTATCAAAGAAACACTTTTAATTTTTCCCCAATTTCCTGCTTCACTTCTTATTTAGGCTGCATTGGTTTGTTTGTGCAAAAGTTATTAAATTTGAAGTAATCAAAAGAATCCATTTTGCATCCTAAGATGCTCTTCTTAATCATTATTTTTTTCTAGATTCATAGATTTGACAGGCAAATTTTTCTATGCCCTCTTAATTTGCTTATGATTTTTCTCCTTTAAAACAAAATCACATATTCATGTTGATTTTATCCTGATATATGGTGAGAGATGTAGCTTTTATACCTAATTTCTGGCAAATTGTTTTCCAGTTTTCCTGGAAATTTTTGTCAAATAATGACAAATTATTGCAAAAGTTAAGATATTTACATTTATCAAACATGAAATTACTATGTTCTTTGACTATTATATATTGGGTACCAAATCTATTCCACTGATGCAGCACTTAATTTCTTAACTGGAAGTAGATTGTTTTGATGATTAGTACTTTGTAATACAATTTTAGAAGTGATACTGCTAAACCAACTTCCTTAAGAATTATTCATTTATACTCTTGAAATTCTTTGGGATTAAATGACTTGCCTAAGGTCACGCAGATGGGTAAATATTAAGTGACTCAGACAGATTTGAACTCAAGTCTTCCTGATTCCAGAGCCAGTGCTCCATCCAATGTACCACCTATTTGCCCCTATCCTCTTTATATTCTTAAACTTTTATTCTTCCAGCTTATTTTTTTCTACCTCTGTAAATGATTTCAGCAGTTTCATTGGTTTAGCACTGAATAAGCAAATTAAGTTAGGTAGAATTGTTATTTTTATATTGTTTTGGCCTACCCATGAGCCATTAATATTTGTTTATATCTGACTTTATTTATTTGTATAATGTTTTATAACTGTGTTTTTATAGTTCCTCCATTTGTCTTGGCAGGTATACTCCCAAGCATTTCTTTCTCACCACTTAGCTTTATTTTTATTTTCTGAAATTAAACTATGCACTTTTCATAAATATCTTATTTGGTGGATACAGGATTTAGACATAAAAAACAATTCTATAAGCAAATTAGAGATCAAGGAATAGTTTACCTGTCAGATCTATGGAAAGGGGAGCAGTTTATGACTAAGGAAGAGATGGATAACATCACTAAAAACAAACTAGATGATTTCAATTACATTAAATTAAAAAGCTTTTGCACAGATAAAACTACTGCAACCAAGATCAAAAGAAATGCAGTAAACTGGGAAATAATCTTTACAACTAATTTTTCTGACAAAGGACTCATTTCTAAAATATTCAGAGAACTGAGTCATATTTTTTTTTTAAAAAGCCATTCCCCAGTTGAAAATGGTCAAGAGATATGCAAAGGTAACTTATACATGAGATCAAAGTGATCCATAGTCATATGAAAAATTGCTCTAAATCATTACTTTTTAGAGAAATGTAAATTAGAGCTTCTCTGAGGTACCACCTCATACCTCTCAGACTGCCCAATATGCCCAGAAAGGATAACGATCATTGTTGAAAGGGTTTTGGGAAATCTGGGACACTATTACATTGTTGGTGGAGCTGTGAACTCATCCAACCTTTCTGGAGAGAAATTTGGAACTACTCCCAAAGGGCAATAAAAATGTGCATACCCTTTGATCCAGCAGTACCACTACTGAGTCTATACCCTGAAAAGATGATGAAAAAGGGTAAAAACATCACTTGTACAAAAATATTCATAGCAGCCCTGTTTGTGGTGGTAAAGAATTGGAAATTAAGTAAATGTCCTTCAATTGGGGAATGAGTTAGCAAACTGTGGTATATGTATGTCATGGAACACCATTGTTCTATTAGAAACCGGGAGGGATGGGAATTCAGGGAAGACTGGAGGGATTTGCATGAACTGATGCTGAGACGAGCAGAACCAGAAAAGCACTATACACCCTAACAGCAAGTTGGGGGGTGATGATTAACCTTGATGGACACATTTATTTCATCAATTTGGAGCTGTCTGCCATGGAGAATACCATCTGTATCCAGATAAAGAACTATGGACTTTGAACAAAGTTCAAGGACTGTTCCCTATAATTTAGAAAAAAAAAACATGTCTTATTGTCTGAGCTTGTTATCTTTATGTTTCTTCCTTAAGGATATGATTTCTCTCTCATCACACTCAATTTGGATCAATGTACAACATGGAAACAATATAAAGATTGACAAATTGCTTTCTGTGGGAGGGGTAGGGGGGGAGGGAAGTAAGATTGGGAGGAAAATTGTAAAACTCAAAATAAATAAAATCTTTAATACAAAACATAAAAAAATTTTAAAAAATAAATATCTTATTTGCTTCACACACAACTTTCTAAGTTAAATTCATTACAATCATTATTTTTTACAGTTGAAGAAGTTGAGACAAACAATTTAAATGACTTGCACAGGGTCAAACAGTTCCTAAGTCTTTTGTGGAGGTTTTGAATTCAGCTCTTGGGGCATAATGTTCTTCCCACTGTGCCAGCAACTACTTCATTTAGTATCTATGTAGATCTTCAATCAAACTTCCTGCTATCCCTCTTGTTCCATGTAATTAAATCTAATAGACTACTCCTTCACTTCACCTCATTGACACACAGGGTGGTCACAGACTAGATCTTAACTTTATGCAAAAGTATTTCATTCTTCTAAATAAAAAAAAAATCTTTTTCTGATCATAATTTCTTATCATTCCACCACTTCTTATGCTTCATATACCTTATACTTAATATTTGCCTTCATGAAATTTCTATCCATCCTTTACTTTTTCAGATCATTATTCTTGCTCTGACTTCATCTTTCTCCATCTCCCCTCTTAACTCAATTAACTATTATAACTCTACTCTTACTCCTGAATCATTTACTTCATTGTTCTGCTGTTGTTTTAATCTTGCCAAGATTACTCCCTTTCCTCAATTTCTCAGCTCCTACTCTCAAGTTGCTAAATGAAGAATAAATCTAACTAAAAGATTACTTTAAGAATTCATGTTATCTAATCTCAATAGGGTTCTTATTATAACAGATTAGTTTATTTTTATTCAGTCTTAAATGATTCCAAGGCTTATTTCATATAGATTATTTCAGATAACTGCTTCCTCCATGAAAGTTCCCCTTTCCCCCAAAAAGAAAAAAAATCTTTCCTCCTTTCAGATGAGGATTTTGCATCATGCTTTTCTGAAAAAAAAAATAAAAATCTCTTTTCTGGGAACTCCCTTTCCTCTAATTTTCTTCATCTGAAAAGCCCTTTTTATCACTTCCAATTCTTTCCTTTATCCCAAACTTTGACAAAGAGGTGGTCCTTTTCTTTGCCAATACTCATACCTCTTCATGTGGATATATTCTCATTCCTTTCTCTTTTTCTCTCAAGATTTATTTTTCTCAAATCAAAGTGATTCCTTTAATGCTATATTCAAAGACAACCAAATTTCTCTCCATTCCGACAAAGAAAAAAAGCACAAAATAATAACAACAGCAACAGAAACATATTCCTTAGATTAGGCTATTCAATCAAAAAAAAAGTTTGGAAAAGCAGAGGACAATAGCTGCTCCCATCCCTTCTCTCCTCTTATTCTTGAAACCTTTGCAATCTGGCTTCTTGTTCAACACACAACTGAAAATGATGCATCCAAAATTACTAATGTGACAAATTTCATGGTCTTTTCTCAGACATATTCTTTCTCCAACTATCTGCTGTATTTGACATGGTTATCTAAAAGTTCCTCTTAAGGCTTTTGATATTGACATCTTTCTTTTTACTTTAGAAAACTGATTAACTTCTTTCTAGGATGTGCTTATTTTTGTTGTAAGATTAAATATGCAAAAACATTACAAAATTAAATTTTATTCAATGTAGTCATCATAGAAACTTAGATCATTAATCTAAATTCAAATATTAACAACAACCAATTTTGCTGTAAAGTGCTTGAAATTAAATAATCAAAGTTGTACTGTTCATTTGAAAGCACTAGAGGCTAGTAATAAACATTTAAATTCAGGGGAAATGTTCAATGAAAACTTTGGGGGCTTAATTTATTTGCTTGTTTTAATAGTTTGTATTAAAAGACCAGTTCCTGGGGATAGATCGAGCTATAAAAGCAGAGCAAGCCTGACATGGCCGACAGTGATTTACTCAGGATGCGTGTGTGAGAAATCAGATAAAGCTTTAGTAAGGCAATACATTGGTTTGAGTAGGCGAGTTCAGAATCCTATCTTGGAAACAGTGGAGCCACATGCCAAACATCTGTTGTAAAATATGCCTTCTAACTTATTTACTAACATTGTAAATCACTTCCATTTTAGAACAATTACAAAAACTACTACCACATATCCTGCTGTTGCCAATAACCTGTCTGCTTCAATTTCTTGGACGGCTGCTTTAGGAGAAGCTCCTGCTTCCACATCCATCCTTGTTTGCTACAACTCAAACCAAGTAGATAGTAAAATGGAGAGAATAGCATTTTAACCCTGAAAGGCAGAAAAAAGCAAAAATCTCTGAAACAAAAAATAACAAATAAAGAACTCAAATAAAACTAATGTGGCATAACATTTAGATAACTTTTAACACCTTGTTTTTCAAAGATACTATAATTTTAGTTGAACCTAATGAGATATTATATTCACTATATAATAGTAAATTACTAATAGTTATCATTTATGTTTGTGGGTTACCTGGTGAAAACTGAGTAAGAGCTCATAAGAAGAGCTCAGTGTGTGAAAATGCAGTTATATAAAAATACAATGGACCTAAATAAATGTTTTCTTAATTCAAATCATCTTCAATGCACAGAGTGTCCTTTAGGAGGAAAATTCAACTAAACATCTTGGTTATTTTCTTAGCAGATCAGATTTTTTGGTAAAAGTTGCATTTTTATGTGTAGTCTATCAATCATTTTATGTATTTTTCCATCTAGACTTTGTAAGGTTTTGCTTACCTGCCCTGGACATTGGTAGGAATTTCATACATCCTGAGAGTCTGGGTTCATTTCTCATTTTTCTGCTGATTTTTAATGTCAGTATATACCCCAAAAGTAGTCTGATACAATGAATAGAAAGCTAGACTTGATACCAGGGAAACCAAGTTTCAAACCCTATATTTTTCATATACTGTCCATGTAAAGTCACTTCCTTACTTAACCATTTAGTGCTCTAAAATAATAAGGTGTCCACCTGCCCTGTTTTTGTTCCTTATGCAGGAGTTCTATATGTGAATGAAATTAAGAATCTATTATACTAAGAGCTACTACAGATTTTGTGTAAACCTGACTAGAAAAGGACAGCAGAATACAATATAAGAAAAGAAAAAAAAACCATAAAATTTCACACCACATTCTAATTCTGAACATCATTAATTTTTATCACAAAATGTGTTTCATTGGTTGCCACTGTCATTATTCATTATGAATAATCTACTCTAATATTAATAAATCTCTTTGTAATTAATTAAGCTAGTATTCAGTAAAACAATGTTTTCTCTGAGATTATTCAGACCAAATACTCAATTGGCATAGATTTTGATAATACAAGGCTGGCCATATAATTACCTTGTTATTGCTATACATCCTTTTTGTTTTTGTTTTGAAAGGCAATGGGATTAAGTGACTTGCCCAAGGTCACATAGCTAGGTAATTCATAAGTGTCTAAGGCTGGATTTGAACTCAAGTTGTCCTGACTCCAGGGCTGGTGCTCTATCCACTGTGTTACCTAGCTGTCCTACATTCTTTGTTTTTGAAGACAACCAAGACATCACAAAAGTGATGCCCTTATTGGTATGCAAATTACTGAGATTTTGCAATACAATTTGGTGGAAGATCAAGAACATGATTAAACATAATTAGTTATTATATTTATGTAATATTAAATGGAATTAAATGGAATTTCCAGCACAAGGTGGTTTCACAAACAGATCTAAAATAATTATCACATACATATATTCAATTATATTAAAACATAATGCACAAACACAAAAACACATACACTTATATATGTCTATATATATAGACATATATAATATATTCCTTATATTCTATTAATATCAGGGTTAGTTTGAAAAGATGGAATTCAGGAAGCAAAACTGACATTTGAGCCATGACTTGCTACTGAATAGATATAATTTTATCCCTGGTAGCCAGGAAAACAGCTCAAGGCTGATAGCAAAATGTGTGTGGATATAGAAGGCAGACCAGTTATTGTTGTACTGTCAACTAGGCTGTTTGCAACTCCTTTCAGTAGTTCAGAGATCTAGGACAACTTGGGAGACCTATTATAGACAATGTCATCATCAAAAAAAACCCCACATAGAACATGCTTGAATTTTTTAAAACTTTCTCTCATGCTTTTCCTTCCTATCCCCTGGTTTTCATTCTTTTCCCTTTAATCCTAATTTCTCATATACAAAAGGACCAATATGCAAACATGAGGGGGTTGAGAGAGGAGGGTGGAAGAGAATTGTGTAACATAAATATGCAAGTGAATGAATGTTGAAAAACTTTAATAACATAATTGGAATAATAAAATAAATTATCAATAGAAAAAGTCACACATTTAATGGTGGAATGAACCAGGAATTTACTTCTTCAGTCAATTGTCTTTATGAGGCAAACAACCATGGTCATAGGGAGTACTGAGGTTCCTGAGTCCTAGGGAGTACTGAGACAATTTTGTAAATCTTTTGGTTGCACTGTTAGGGAAATCTTCCTTCTTCCTTTATCCCTCTGTTAAAATATAACTTCAATCTAATCTAGATTGAGTCCTCTTTTGGTAAAGGGTGGCTGGGTTGTGAAGCTGCAGGAAACAATATCTGAGACCACCCATACGAGAATCAGAGCTCCCAAGATCCCTCCCCAAAAGGTCGACTCTCCAATGGGGACTTGGGCTACTCCCAGGTCACCACCTCTTCCCATGGACCCTGAGGGGAAATTTAAGGAGATTTCAGGAAGGGCTAGCTAGCTCTCTTCCTTTCCAGACTTCTGCTGAACCTAGCAGCTGACCTGCCAAAAGTAATTAGCAATCCACATGATTTTTCCTTAATTTCTTCTGAACTTTCCTATTACTTTCTTTTGTTCTTTTAATAAATCTCTATTTTCTTTTTAACTTACATTCTGGGGTCAGAGAGTGATTTTTTCACAGCAGAAATTGAACAAAATTTTTAAAAATTGACAACTTTGCAAATTTCAGGAAATAAATAGGTGTCTGCTTGGAAACCACTTTAAAAGTTAAAAAGGAAGAAATTATTTTGAGTCAGACAACTACTTCACAGAAGTTTTTCTCATGATGTAGATAATCTACTCCATGGCAGTCAACTGATTCTGAACACTTGAAGCTAATAAGTGATAATATTTATTGCTAGGAACAATTCTACAGAATGACTTGTCATGAGGAGAGGGGAGTTAGAAATCACTATTGTAGGAAAAATGTGTAAAGGAATTGTAAAGTTTGCTTTTTTTCTCCTTCTGGCTCCCACTCTTTCATTAGTGATTGAGAAGGGGTCGGGGAAAGGGAAATGCTTTTGAATGTTAGAAATAGTTCTTTTAGAGGAGAATAAAACAATTGCTTTAAGGAGGTCTAAGATTTTCCTACAAGCAGCTTATAAGAACCATCAGAAATGAGAGGCGGCTAGGTGGCGCAGTGGATAGAGCACCGGCCTTGGAGTCAGGAGTACCTGGGTTCAAATATGACCTCTGACACTTAATAATTACCTAGCCGTGTGGCCTTGGGCAAGCCACTTAACCCCATTGCCTTGCAAAAATCTTAAAAACAAAAGAGCCATCAGGAATATAGAAACTTTACCTCAAGTCTAAGCAAGAGTATACAGGAATTTTGTGGATTAATAGCTATAATTTAAGCCTCATCCAGTTTTCCATAAAAGAATTAGATTTGTTAATAACTAGAAAGCTTACATAGTATCTACTGAGTTGGCTTTAGATCTGAAGTGAAGAATCATCTGATCTTAAAGAACCCTAAAATTTGTTGAATGTTTCATTTCCTACCTCAGATTTCTCAGACTCCCACTCCTCTACTCGAGTCTAACATGGCCCAAGAACTTCTTCATTTTACAAGATTATTTCATCTCTAAAGCTCATACTTGGTCAGTATTTTCTTGACCTGGCCCTTCCCTCTTCCTCTGATTGAAGGGTAGAGACTATTCTCTCATAACTTCCATTTTAGGAGGGAATTTATGTACCTTGCAAGAAACCCCAATCCCTTTTTCTGTTTCCTCTTGTACAGTTTCTTTCCTAATTACGTTGTAATTTCCTTGAAAGCAAATACCGTTTTTTGCTTTTCTTTGCATCTCCAAGAATTTTCAGAGGTCTTTAACATAATAAATGCATAATAAATGTTTCCTTTCAGACAGATTCTGTGATCCACTGACCAAAGTCAATTTTATACTGATAATATGAATTTATCTGTTTTGAGTCCTAGAATATCTAAGTGTAAAGGAACTTTAAAGTAGGTTCCTTTTGTCAAGAATTTTCTTCTTATAGCAGAGGAACCTGAAGTTTGTCAATTTTACCTGAAATCTACAAGTAATCTTACAGTTTTCTAATACAATTCTCTCATTTAACAGATTAGTAATCTGAAAACAAAAGAGGCCATGTAAAATGCTTGAAGGTCAGATAGGTAGTAAATAGCACAGGATTCAAATTCATGTCTTCTGACTAAGGAAGTTTTCCAGATTTTTTTGTTGCTTCTGACAAGCTACTCAGTATGAAATAGAGGAAAGAAATCTCACTTTGAAATCAGAAGATATTAACTTAAAACAATGGAGCTGATGCATCTTCTGTTGCCTTGTGCAAGTCTAATGGGTCTGAATTTCAATTTCTTCTATAAATCGAGGATAGTAATTCTTCCATTGCCTACCTGACAGGATTGTTGTGAGGGAAGTACTTTACAAATCATAATGTTCTCCATAAATGTGAGCTATTGCTATTCCCTTTATACTTCATTCCAAAGAATTAAGTAACTTGGACTTTGGCATATCATATCCCAGAATTCAAACTTCTTGGTTCCTCTATGGACTTGGAGTCCTGAAATTGGATCTGAATTAAATAATGAGTGATTTGCCTTAGGCAAATTATTGCACATCTCTTCTCCTCAGTTTCTTCACATATTCTATACGATGAATATATTAGACTAGATGACTTCCAAGATACCTCCTGGCTTCAAATCTGGGACCCACTATCTTACCAATCAATGAATCAAAAATCTTCTATCTGATCCTAGTCCAATTGTCTCTGTCATATTATACCACAATTTATCAATTAAAAAACTCGTGTTCCCTTGTATTTTCTATAATCCCTATTAACTACCTAATCTTAACTGGTTATCTATGACCTATAAATACTATCTTCCATGCTCCAGAGCAGTAGCAGAGTTCTCTGACCAAATGTCAACAATTCAATTCTGCTACCATTTACTGAGAATCTAAAAACACTATTGGATACACAAGAATTTCTTGTTGAATAACTGAACTGATTTGCATACCTCTCATGGACTAACCAAAAAACCAGATATCCTTCCTACGTTTGAGAAACTCAAAAGTATGTAGGAAGCATCTGCTGTAATAGAATACTAAACCTTCAGTCAGGAAGAAAAGGTCAAATCCAGTTTCAGATATTAACAATTGATATTCACACACATTAAGGTTTACTTTCTAAACAAATGGAAAAATACAGATGAATTTTGTCAGGAATATCTGATTTAAAACTAGTTTTAGACACTTATGAGCTTGGGAACTTGGGAAAGTAATTTACCCTCTGCCACAGATTTGCTTTTATTTTCATATTTAAATAGGAATAAGGATAGCTCCTATCTTTTAGGCAGCTGGGAAGATAAAATGAGATTTTTTTTAATCTCTCTATACATCAACTTTTCTGGTTGTTGTTGTTTATTGTTAAAAGGAAATCTAGATTGTTCTTTAAGTTTTATAAAACACTTTAGAGAAAATACTTCATTTCATCTCTTCAAGAATGATGCAGTGAATAGAGCAACTGATCAGGAGTTGAAAAGCCCTGAGTTCAAATGTGATCTCAGACTCGCTAGTTGTGTGACCTTGGCTAAACTCTCAATCTCTGTTTGCCTTAATTTGCTCAATCTATAAAGTGGGGATAATAATTTTTAAAAAATAATTCCTAGGATTATTGTAAAGATCAAATAAGCTGATAATTGAAAAGCATTTGGCACATACTAAGCACTATTTAAATGTTTATATTATTATCATTATTATAGAGATAATAACTATTTTGAGCAGAATTTAAAGTTATTTATGGTTCCTAGGTTTGTATTCTCTTATAGTGTACTTTGAAATTATTAAATATACTTAACTACAACTTAAAGTATAATGTCCAAGCAGCCAACTCAGAAAAAAAAATAAATGAACAAAAAATAACACAACCATCTCTATCCGTGGCTCACAAAAGAGAAAGTAGATTTAATGCTTACATTCTAAGTGACAGAAATGAGTAGTTTCTTTAAAGATATAGTTGTGATTTTCAACTGTTACAAAATGTTGTTAAGCCTTTCTTACAAAAAAACCACTTCCATTACCCATATCCATTATTTTTCTTTCTTGAGTGATTGTGAGCAAGTTATATAAACTCTTTGACCAGCTTCTATAAAATAATTGGGTTGGACTTGACATAACTTAGGTACCTTCTTACTCTAAATCTATTATCTAAATTGATAAATCTCTGGCATTCCTTTACTTTATGCTAAGGTTATCTAAGATTTGTTTTGAGTTTCTTTTGGATATACTTCTAAATGTGCATGTTGTCTCCCATTTAGGAAGTAAAACCTTTTAATCCAGGAATTTGCAGCTTTTGTTTTTTTGTCCCCAATACCTAATCTAATAACTGGCACATGGTAGAAAGTTTTATTTCTTTCTTTGTATACCTAGTACTTAGTGCTGATCATATAGTAAGTACCTCATAAATTATTTTTAACTAGCAATAAATGGTTGTTGATTAATTGATTCATCATTTGGTTATCTTTAACTTAACTCTGAGCTGCAAACAAATTCTTCCTCTAGGAGGGTTGTAGAGAATTATCAGGGAATTATAAATGTAGAAAATTATAATAAGAAACAAGTTCTTTAACTTTCAATGCTATTACATCTAGGATTTTTGTTAGGACTATGGAAGGTTCTTTGCTCTTGATATATAAATTGAATCCTATTGTTTCATTGTTTAATGTAAAATTTGTATCCTGTCTTCTCATTTCCAATCCCCAGTCTTCAACCCTCTACCTAGTTTCAGTCATACAAAGGGGTGGGATTTCCCTTTTTTACCCTCAGTGCCCAGAAAAGGGGCAAGGCTATAAAATCTAGGCTGAACTTCTTCTCTGGTCCAGTACAATCTCTCTCTCTCTCTCTCTCTCTCTCTCTCTCTCTCTCTCTCTCTGGCCCAGTCAGCTTTCTCCTATATCCCTACCTCACCTTATCTCCCTCTCTGTGTTTCAACCTTTGTCTACCAAGCAACCTCACCTAGCTTTTTGTTATTCACCCTGTCCTAAAGTGCATGTTGACCCTTCTGGAGGAAAAGTTTTTTTTTTAACTTGTTTACCTTGCTATATTTCATAATAAAACACTTGGAAGTTTTAATTTCCCAGAGAGTATGTGAATTCATTTGTCTTTCAATGAGCCTTGTTTCCCAGTTATCTCAAATTTCTATACATATCTGGTTACCCCAAATCCCAGAATCAATAGGAGCTTGTCTACTCAGAATAATAAAGGAGCAGGACAATTTTTCCAGGTTTTTCCATAAGGATATCCAGTCTACTTTGAGCCCTAGCCTTTTGTCTGTAGAGAAGTTTTGAACAAGTTGAGGGAAATCCAGGGGTTGGAATTCAAGGGACACAGACATAGACACACACACACACACACACACACACACACACACACATATATACGCAACTAATATTTGGAGTCAGATTAAAAAAAATTTCAAGAACCTGTTCAGTGTTAGCCAACAGATAGGAGAAAAAGTTCAGTCTATATGTAACCCTCTCCTAAAATAAGGGCCACAAAGAAGGGAGATATGGGACATGAAATTTAAGAGGAAATTTATTTAAAAGGCAATAATTTAAGAGATTTTTAACTTTATTCTCATTGACATTAAATTGCTATTGGTTCCAAAGATTCAAAATGGAAATTTGGTTTTTCTCTCTGACCCTCCAAGAAACAGTAAAAGTATATGCTCTACAATTTAGTACTTAATTGTGGAATGTCTTTAATTGTTAAGAGGTTCATAAATGTAAGGATGGAAAGAACTTCAGATTCCACTTAAAGTAACCTCCTTAATTAATCCTGGAAGAGAAAGAGTCATGTTGAGGTTTAACATTTGCCCAAAGGCAGATTTTGTTTATCAGAAGCTAGTCTTAAACCAAGTTCTTCTGCCTAAAAAGTCATTGTGATGAAGTTTAAACATGTTCTGGGGTATGGACTAGTTTTGGGTTCCAATGTGTGATGAATTCTTGAAAGAAAACTCTGGACCAGATTAGGGATAAAAAAAGGTTTATTCACATATTACCTTGCTTAACAGAAGCTAAAGGACAGAGAAGATAAAGCAGGCTGATCCTCTGAGGGGATTAGCAGAAAGAATGAAAGTAACAATAGTGAAAGGAGCAGAAACAGCAGCAGCTGCTGCCAAGAGAAAAACAGTATAAGGAAGAGAAATTTGGGACAGTGGCAAATGCAACTAGGCTGATAACAGTAACCCCCATCAGGGCTAAGGTCAAGTTTATATAGAGGAGTAGCACATGGTGTATCTGCTGGGAAAAGGATAAGGGTGAAGCTGGGAGAACAGGTTGAAATTACTCCTATTATCTCAGTGGATTTACATCTCAGAAGTGGTCAATGTGATTTTCCCCCTATCTCAGTATCCCTTTTACCATGGGATTGACTCTGGGATGAGTTTGGAAAAGAAACTAAAACATTTACATTGAGTATCTTAGCTTCTTTGCCAAACTCAATGGCTATTTTTACATGTCCATGGCTATTTTCTAAACTTCCAATGGATTCTATCAAACTCCACTGTCTCGATTTCTGCATAAAGCCTTTATACTTCTTATTGTTAAGAACTTCCTCTGAAAGTACCTCCAAAAATCTTATTTGTATATTATTGCTTAAAACTTTTCTCTGATTAGATTGTAAGCAACTTGAGATTAGGGATTTTTTGGAGGAGATGATGTATTCCCAACATTTAGCATGTCTGGTGATTAGAAGTCACTTAATAAAAACTGACTGATTGACAAATAGATCCTCACTCCTTTATTACTATGGTTTTGTTGAATAGATTCAAAATAATTCATGGAAAATAAGCATTGAAATTATGGGAATAAACATTAATATTTAGATGCCAGGATTAAAATACTATTTAATAGAAATGTAATGAAAAAGCAATCTTAAAATATTGTACAAATGTACTCTATTAATCAGTAAGGTAGCAAAATAGCTTGCAAAAATCAATGAAATCACATTTTCTTTTGTAAAAGGATTATGGTTTGCCTAAATATTTTAAGTAAAATAACTATGTTCTTTGTTATTAAGACCTATGTAAAACTTTTTAAAAGCAAAGTTTTGTGTATCTTTTAACTGTACTTATAGTAATAGGGAAAATGGTTTAAAAAAATCTTGGGAGGAAAATTTAAATTCATATTGACTAAAGAAGGATATCTGTCAAATCTGCTGAAAACATTAAAGTTCTAAATGAGGTGAGTTTCTATGAACATCATTTCAAAAAGAGAGGTAGCAGCTCCAAATTTTAATGACACAAAACCATTTTTGACATTATTGTCATCTACAAAGCTCTTTTTAAATATTTGATGTGTCAAATTGTCCCCATTGGAAGAATAAATCTAAAACTGAAAGCATTATAATGGATTCTTTATAATAACATGAAAAGATAGACACATTATAAAAACAATATGAATCACTTAAGAAAAACTAACAAGATTTATTTAAATTTTAATGATTGAATTATAGAATGGAACTTTATTCTTATAAAAATAACTTTATTTTGCACATTATCAAAGGATATCTTTTAACTTTTTACATATATGAATGTATGTATATCCAGCAAAATTGCCACTTTAGTAAATTTATAATTTTGTTACTTAGAATCTAAAAAGAAAAGTAAAATCGAAAATTAAAGTTTTATCTTGTTACAGTGGTTTTGTCTGTGCAAAAACTTTTTAATTTAATGTAATCAAAATTATCTAGTTTGTTTTTAATGATGTTCTCTATCTCTTCCTTGGTCATAAACTGCTTCCCTTTTCATAGATCTGACAGGTAAACTACTCCTTGATATTTTAGTTTGCTTATAATATTGTTTTTTTATGCCTAGAACCTGTATCCATTTTGATCTTATCTTGGTATAGGGTGTGAGGTGTTGTTCTATTCCCAGTTTCTTCCATACTAACTTCCAATTTTCCCAACAGTTTTTATCAAAGAGAGAGTTTTTATCCCAATAGCTGGACTCTTTGGGTTTATTGAACAGCAGATTACTATAATCATTTCCTGCTACTGCACCTAGTCTATTCCACTGATCCACCACTTTATTTCTTAGCCATTACCAGACAGTTTTGATGACTAATAATTTACAATATAATTTTAAATCTGGTAGAGCTAAGTCACCTTCTTTTACACTTTTTTTTCATTAAATTTCTGGGGATTCTCAACTTTTTATTTCTCCATATGAATTGACTTAAAATTGTTTCTATCTCATTGAAGTAATTTTTTTGGAATTTTGATTGGTAGGGCACTAAACAAGTAGTTTAATTTTGGTAGAATATTTGGTATTAGCTTGGCCTTTCCATGAGCAGTTGATGTTTGTCCAGTTTTTTAAGCTTGATTTTATTTGTGTGAGAAGTGTTTTGTAATTGTTTTCAAAAAGTTTCTGAGTCTGCCTTGACAGGTAGACTCTTAGGTATTTTATATTGACTGAGGTTACTTTGAATGGGATTTCTCTTTCTAGTCCATCAATTGGAGAATGGCTTAACAAACTGTGGTGTATGTATGTGATGGAACACTATTGTACTATTTTGAAACCAGGAAAGATGGGAATTCAGGGAAGCCTGGAGGGATTTGCATGAACTGATGCTGAACGAGATGAGCAGAACCAGAACATTGTACAACCTAACAGCAACACGGGGTTGATGATCAACTTTGATGGACATGCTTATTTCATCAGTGCAACAATCAGGGACAGTTTGGGGCTATCTGAGATGGATAATACCATCTATATCCAGAAAAAGAATTGGAGAATTTGAACAAAGACCAAAGACTGTGTACCTTTAATTTAAAAAATGTTGTCTTATGTAATTCTGCTATATCTCATACTATATGTTTCTTCCTTAAGGACATGATTTCTCTCTCATCACATTCAATTTAGATCAATCCATACTATGGGAATGATGTAAAGACTAGCAAACTGCCTTCTGTTGGGGGTGGGGGGAGGGAAGTGAGATGGGGTGGGAAATTGTAAAACTCAAAAATAAAAGCTTTCTAAAATTAAAATTAAAAAAATTAAAGTTTTATTTAGAATGTTAAAGTATTTTTAGAATTTAAACATTGAACACATGCATTTTAAGTTTTATAGTTTCTTCATAGTTGTTCTGTATTTTATATTCCTCAAGAATCTGAATAATACCTTATCATTATTCCTCTCTTCTTTCCCATTTCCATATCTATATAATTGAAGTAATACAATGTGTTCCTAAGTCACATGTGTGCAGCCAAATGTATAGAGAATAAAAGAGACAAATAATAATTGATAGTATTTATGTACCATAATATTATATAACCTCTAGGAAACAAAATGAGCTTTAGGGAAAAAAAGATACATTAAAACTTTAAAATGAAATATTTGTTTTTTCTTTCTTCTTTTCTTCTTTCTTTCTCTTTCTTCCTCTCTCTCTCTCTCTCTCTCTCTCTCTCTCTCTCTCTCTCTCTCTTTCTTTCTTTCTTTCTTTTTTTCCTCTTTGTACTAATTCAAAGAAGTATACCTTGAAGACTTGCCTAGGGCACCAAGATGTTATGACCTTCCCAGGATGCCACAACTGATGTGCCTCAGACTGAAAACTTTAGAAGAAAGAGAAATAGGAAAAGAAACAGGAGGAAAAGGAAAACAAAGAGAAATAGGAGTAGAGATGAAGAAGAGGAGGAAGAATAGGAGACAATGCTTTGAAGTATTGTAGTCATTTGTCATTTTTATTGTTTCTTAAATGTTACCAGGGTCTCTTAACCCAGACATTGTCTCATGAGGAGTGAACAAATTAGTCAGTTTTATGGCACACTGGATTCTGTGGCACTACTAGGTCTGGTGTCAGGAAGATCGTAGTTCAAACTTGCTACCTATACAATCCTGAGCATGTCATTTATGTTCCGTTTACCTCAACTGTCTTAACTGTAAAACGGGATAATAAAAACTACCTTGCAGGTTTATTGTGATCATCCAATGAAATAATATGTGTAAAACACTTAGTATAATGCTTAACATATAGTAGACATTATGTAAAGTATTATAATAATAGCATTATTATTGCTATAATTATTATAATTATTATTTCTGCTCATCTATTCTAGTAAAGACAACATAGCATATAACTACTTCTTTTGGATCATTGTAATTCAGCTGAACTGCCTTAGTACAGTGCTAACATAGGAAATGAAGGAGTAAAAAAAAAGACTATAGGATAATCATATTGAGATAGAATTATGCTGAGGTTTATATATTGGGATCAAAGGATCTTTAGTAAGTCTTATGTACTTAGAAAAGTAAAAATTGACTTAGCAATTGTCATTTCATTTAATTTATTCATAGTGAATATAATTCCCAGGGATGAAAGAATCTTATGTATCTTTGAGAACATTTTAGCTTCCATGAAGGAAAAAAAAAAGTTCTTAAGAAAACTGAGTCTTGCAATTGGTATGTTGGGTAAATAAATGATAGTTGGTTATTTCTACATATTTTTTAATGGAAAGTCAGGATTTTAAAGTAGCACTTGTCCAACAAGGTATTAGATTTATACGAATATACTGTAACTAGACTTTCTTATTTCTATGTGTGTATTATGCCATCATTTTAATAGTTGTTAAGGTTAAAAACCTAGGAGTAATGTATGATATGTCAACTGCTTATCTCACCTCTTCCAATTATTTAGGGAATTATGTCAATTATTTCTTTACAAGTGTTCAACCTTTATTCATTCTTCATTAGAACATTACCATTTTTGTAATTCATTCCCTTGTTACCTCAAGTAATTGCTTCTTTCTTTAAACTACTATGGCTCTTTCATAATTGCATCCAGATGGTACTTTCCAGATATGCGTTAAACATATCGTATTTGTGTATGCATTTGTTGATCCCCCATAGTATTTTAAGTAGTTATTTTATACATAATAGGTCTGGTAGGGCATTGTTTCCTGAGGCAGCTTTCTTAAACTTTCTTCCCCCACACAATATGATAGGTCACAGTTACTTAGTTTAGCTTCCTAGTATGAGTGCATAAAAATTCCCAAATCTCTTTTAGTTGATGCCTCTTAGACTCTGAAGAGTGCCCAAGACAATACAAGTTGTAATACCCTTGATGGTTTACTGACTAAAATCATTTCTAGATGGAGAAGGAAAAGATGGGATTGCCTCCAGAGAAGTCAAGTGACTTTGTATCCTTGTTACATTTCCTCGCTGTGTTGGAGAAAAATCAGTTTTCTCTCTTGTTAAATGTTATATGACTAGTGAATGTACATTTTATCCTAACACCAAACCTGATCAAAGAGGGTGCTGATTTAAAGATATGCCTCCAATAGCAGGCAGATAATGGCTCAATAGATATTTGAATAAATATATGAACTCAACAACAAATAAGTTCATAATTATATCAAAGTTTTATCTAATCTTAGAGATAATTGAATCTATCACAGAACATTTATTAAGCACCTTCAGTATTCCAGGCATCATGCTATGAACTCTGGATGCATTTAGGAAAAGTTAAAACGACCTTTCTTCATAAGCAGACATACTAATGGTCAAACAAAGCACACATACTGAAGAATATACAGACTAAAGATGGAATTAAACACAAAAATAATTAGGGTGAGATAGCACCTGGAAAAACTTACTTTCCTGTTCTTTGAATTGTATCCTCAAATAAGTGATTCAAAGTGTGAGAAAAAAAAGAGTAAGTGCACTCCAGCAAGAGAAAACGGAGACACACACACATAAACACACATACACACACACACACACACACACACACACACACACACACACACACAAGAAGTTGGGACTTGGAACACTTAATATGAGGAAATAAGAGAAGACAAGTTGTTCTCAACTGATCTTTGTGATAAGAAGAAAAAGTGTTCAATCTGCCTAGAAAGATAGTGGGGCCATGTTGTGCAAGGTTTTAAAGTCAAAATACAAAAGTTTGTATTTTATCCTGGAAGCAATATGAAGTACTTTATCATAGAGAGAGAGAGGGGGGAGAGAGAGAGAGAGAGAGAGAGAGAGAGAGAGAGAGAGAGAGAGAGAGAGAGAGAAGTTGGATGGAGGACAGACTGGAACAGTGAGAAAGTTTCAGCAAGGAGAATAGGGAATTTTTTTTATATGGTAATTTAGCAATACCTTAGTCAAGGGATTAAGAAGTCTAAACAAAGTGTCAACTGTTTAGATAGAAATGAATGGTCCAAAATAATAGTAATAATTGAATTTGCAAATAATAAAATCCTATTTCATAAAATACTTGACTATGTTTAGATAGAGGAATACATTTGTTTTAAGTATTTTTGAATATCTTCTCTACCATGCTAGGTCAGGCTCTTATAACCTCATGCTGGTATTTTTGTTGGCTAATCTTGACCCTTCAAGTCATGTCATTTCCCTACTCAGTATATTCCTGGGACTCCCTATTACCTCCAAAATCATATATAAAAATCTCTAGATTTTAAAACCTTTTACAATCTGAACCCTTCCTATCTTTCCAGTCTTGCTCCTACTCCTCTTTCCAAGTTTTGCAATCTACTAATACTGCTGTTTCTTGCACAGTACCCTCCACCTCCCAACTCCATGCCTTTATTCTATCCTTCTTCCATGCCTAGAATGGACCTATCTTTCCAGTCTTCTTAACCCTTACTCTCCACATATATATTTCAATCCAGTGACCTCAGTCTTTTGACTATACCATGAACAATACACTCCATCTCATGGCTCCAGGCACTTTTTCTGGCTATTCCCAGTTCTCTGTCCCACTGACCTTCCTGTTATTCTTTAAGTCCCCATTAAACTGCTATATTTTACTGGAAGCCTTCCCAACCAATCTTAATTCTAGTGCCTTCCTACTTACATGTTTTTGGAAGGCAATGGGGTTAAGTGACTTGTCCAAGGTCATACAGCTATGTAATTAAGTGTCTGAGGTAGAATTTGAACTCAGATCTTCCTGAACTCCAGAGCCAGTGCTTTATCCACTGTGCCACCTAGCTCCCCCACTTTCTACTTATGAGTAGATAGCTTGCTTTGTCTATATTTGTTTATATGTTGTCTACTCCATTAGATAGTAAGCTTCCTGAGGGCAGGAATTTCTTCTTTTTTGCATCCCCCCATCACATAGCATAGTCCCTGATCCATACAAGGTGTTCATGCTTACTAAATATTAATTGATATAGATGTTCTCCTTACTCCTCTCCATCTCTTAGCTTCTTTGACATCCTTCAAATCTTAACTTAGATCTTATGTTAGGCAAGATAATTTTCCTGATTCACCATCAATACTAGTACATTCTCTCAGAGATTACCACCAATTTACTCTATGTACATCTATTTAATATATCTTTTTTTGCAGTTGTCTTCCCCATTTGCTTGTGAGCCCCCAAGACGCAGGAATTGCTTCATTCTTCATTCCAGTGCATCATACACTTATTTGTAAAATTGCTCTTTCTAAGTGAAAATCCAATCAAGTCACTTTTCTACTCAATAAAATTCAATGTTTGTGTGTTTGTGTGTGTGTGTGTGTGTGTGTGTGTGTGTGTGTGTGTGTGTGTCACCTCCAGGACCTATGATCTGACTCTCTCCTACTTTTCTTACATTTTCTTACTTTTTTTTCCCCCTCACAAAATACTCTGAGATCCAGTGTCACTGACCTTGCTTTTTCTGATCTCCCAAATACATTCCTCAATCCCCATATTTTCATTAACTATGATTGCATACAAATATTTTGGTAAACAATAAGTTTAGTTGAAAGTATTTTTAATGGTTTGGTGACAAAGATATAGCAGTTTGAACACGAAAAATTCCTTAATGAAGACAGTGAGAAAAAGTTTTAACTGAATATACTAATTCTGTTTTAGAAGGAGCAATTTGATTAATGGAGAATTAATTAAGGTTATTGCCTTAATGTTAGGAAATCCAGTAATATAATGAGAATATTGAAAAGCAAACATTTTGAATTCAGCTTAGTAAGAAAATGCATAAATTTCAGATGGAGGGAGAAAAACTTTTGCTTAAAAAGTGATTTCAAGATTAAAAAAAGGAATCCACTTTTTTTAAGTTTGTGTAACTTTATCTTGAAAACAGTGTTAGGACAAGGGTTGGCAGGCACACAGGAATCTGTCAGAGTTTTGTCAGCTACTAATAAAAAGAATAATTACCAAAGACCAGAATTCTCAGACTAAGTAGAATTAAAACAGAGGGTATCAGCCAATTCACCTGAATCAGGGATAGAAATTGTGGAAATAGTCAGATATACCAATTTTCTTGGATCAGGTGATCTGAAGAAATCTTAGACCTGATGGAAGTATTTGACCACTTAGTGTGTTATACTTGATATCACACTTAAGGTGTGATTGACACTTAGTGCTTGATACTTAATAATACCAATGGCAATGCAGTTTGAAATCTTACAGAGGGTGGGATGGAGGGGCATGAAATTCCTAGGACTTTAAAAATCAAATTTAAAATAATTTCTTAACTTTACATTTATTTTTGGCAGTTTTAAAATCTATTGACAATGAATATAATATTGTAAGTATCAATAAAACATGAAATTTAAGAAGGAATAAAGTATTTCATTAAGTCTTCTGTGAAAAAAATGATTGGTATTAATTTACATGATGTAACTTTGTTGACATTTCATTAGTTTGAAATGGGATTGGATGAATGACTGATTTTTGTCCTCTTAATTCACATCAAATTATTAAGAATCTATGCCTTCTGCTGGTGGAGTTGTCAACAGATCCAACCATTCTGCAGAGCAATATGGAACTATGCCCAAAGAGCAAAAAAAACACTCTCAGCAGTTCAGGGAGTTAGGACAAACTTATTAGACTTGATTTGGACAATGTTAACACCATCCAATGGAAGACAAACAAAACAAAACAAAATGAAGCAAAAACCACCCTTCAGAATTTGATGAACACATTTTAATACTTATCTCATGTATTTCTTTCCATTAATCCTAATTCTTCATACCAAAAATAACGAATCTAAAAACATGTTTATAAAAATTATATATGTACAATGCTAATCTGACTTCCCATCTTTGAGGGGAGGGGTATGGGAAGGGAGGAAAGAAATTCTGTAACTTAAAATTATACTTGTGCATATGGATGGAAAAAAATAGAGATGTTACTCAAAAAAAAGAATCAGTGCCTTTCTTTCTCAAAAATGAAAATGTCTTTAATTTAGTAGATAAATCTTAGAATGTTATCTGAGACTTAGAGAAGTTAAATGACTCATCTATAATCACACACACAAATATATCACACATACACATATTATACACACACATACACACACACACGTCAGAACCAGATAGTGGATCTCAGCTCTAGGAATTCCAAGCTCTATGTTTTATGCATTACTACACAGTTATGTTAATTATTAATTGCAATTTGAACTCACAGATTTTTTAGGGGGGAGGGGTTTTTGATTTATATATATATATATGTATGTTTATTTATGTTTGTCTAATTGATGCTGCATTAAGATTTATTCTTCTCATCTTTATCATTATATAATTATTTTAAAATTTCATTCTTTAAGCAAGCTCTATTTGCCTTGAAATAAACTATTATTATAATAGTAGTGATAACTATTCACAGAAATATACATATGTACCTAGGGTAGCCATAAGGCAATCAGTGGAACTTTTCTATTGGAATAAAGTTATCAGAAGAGAGACAATGTTCTATATAAATTCTTAGCATTCAACAGACCTTAAAAGTAGTAATAGTAGCAACTGACCTTGTTAACAACACACATAGTTCTTTATCTTAAATTTCCTTTAGTCATAAGTCAAACTCATTTTTTCCCAGAGAAAAGATACTTAGTTAAAGTCTCTTTACCAGTGAACTTAGTTCATCAATGTTCTTTTCAATAATTAATTGTTTATGTATTTCAGTTCATTAGGGAGGATTGTGTCAACTTTGAGATGTCAACGTTTTACTTTGGTGGTGTGTTTATGCATTTGCAGAGTGATAACAAATATTCCATGTTGCATAATCTTGTCAGCTCAGCTTGCCAGGAAGCTTCCTGATAAAAACCAGCAAACAAAGAATCTCTGGAATTCAGATCAAATTAAGACTTTCAGTTCAACACAACAAAATAATCATAGCTATGAACTACACTGGGTTGATGTGACACTCACTATGACAGCACAAGGTAAAAAAAAATATGACCAAAGAGTAGTCTCTGGACCAACTACAGCTAACTGAACTATACAAGATACCTAGAGGGAATGTTCATCTATAATTAAGAGCTGCAGAAACTATGTGTTTTAGCATCAGCATTACAGAATGCTGGATATTAAGACTGATTCTAAGAGCTGAAGCTCAATGTAGAAAATAATTGGGGGTATTTAATCTGTGTAACACTGAGATTAGATATAGTTATCAATCTGAGGAGACTATGATTTTAATATTTAGACTTCATTGCTGATTTATTAGAAGAGAATTTAAAGCAGATAGCACTTTCAGAATGTCCAATTAAATAGGTGATGACTACAATGTAGGGAAAAATCCCTTTTTGAGGATATAGGATGGTTTATGAATATCATTATAATAGAGTCAAGTGGATGATTGCTAACATTTATAGTTCTGGACTAAGGCAATTCTTTCTTAAAATTTAGCTTGAATACTGATAACTATAGAGGTTACAAAGCTTTCTATTCTATGAAGGCTCCAATTTTAAAAATTACACTGAAATGATATTTAGTAAGCTCAGTGAAATCCAGAGATATTTTCTTCCAAAACAAAAAGCTTCCTTGAAAAGTTAGAGCAGAATTAGATTCCTAAATATCATAAGAGAAAATTAAGGTCTAGTTAAGAGTAAAAGGTTTGGAGTGGGGAGGAAATTGAGGCATTGACATGGAATTTCACCTACTTGAAACCCACACTTCCTTTAAACTTTTCCGCTACAGACAAATCTGCTTGAGTTCATTTAATTTCAAAAATACAAATACTTTATACAAAGTAGATAATTATCTATCTTTCATAAAAGATATAAAAAAACCTAATTGGTATGCAAATTCAATATTTTTAGAACATTAAATGTTTTTGATTACATATTGTATTCTAAATTTGTCATCTTGAAATTACATGAAACAAAAGTCCAATATTGTCATTTCTATGCTGATCACTTAGAGAATCTTACAAGGATGTTTAAATGCTATTTATGGATCAGCAGTGAGTCCATGGATAGGTTTCCAGAGATGTATGAAAATGCTTATGAAAAATACATCTTTATTTTCAATAAGCTCTTACTGAAATTTAGCATTCATTTATTTAACAATTATGATTGTAGACCACACAACATTATTCTGAGGATCCATTGATTTACTCAGGCATTCAACAAAAATTGCTTAGGAACTCCTGCTTTTGGTTATATACCTCCAAGTCTAGGTGTAAAAGATAGAGAGAGAATGTGGAATTTATGTCTCAAATGATGAAATTTTAGAAATGAGATAACAAGCCTCTTTATAACCTGGAAAAATAGGAAGTATGAATCAAGTCATATTTAATATCACCAAGTATATACTAGAAAAAAATTTTCCATGTTTTTATGTACAATAATTTTGAAAATATTCATAAATTTATTGAAGTACATTAATTAGTATTCAGATTGCATTTTTTACACAGACCTACTAAAAAGAAAAATTATGCTGAGCTAAATTGAATGAAATAGAATAAAATTAGAAGTTTCATTTCTCCCTTCCTTTTATTTTTTTTGAAGCACTACTTCAAAGAAAAACACTTCTTGCTGAATACATGATGTTATAGCGTTTTGGAAAAAAAAAGGATTCACCCCTATACATTGGCAATGGACAGAATGCAAGGTAGTTAGTATAGTACTATTAGTTTTTAGAGCCCATTATTACAACTATTGGTTTCTTAAGGAAAAACTAGTAACATTTTGAAAGCTGTGAAACCTTAAAAATGTTATATTGGAGGACAAGTGTACTTTTAAAATTACAATTATTAGCTAAATATATTCATGTATTATCTAAGTAGCCCTTTCTTGAAAATGAGTTTTCTTAAAGTTGCTCATTTACAAAAGAAATTCTAATTACCTTAATGGTTTTGCTGAATATTGTTTTCAATTAGAACAGTGTAACACATTTTCTGTGGATAAATGTTATCGCTACATAATGTTCAACCAAAACACGATATAGAGCTTTTTATTAACTTGGTTTTAAAGGACTCAGAAGAGGGAGGGTAAATATTCTCAACAGCAAACTTCTTCTAAAGAAAAAGGATAACTTTTAAAGTACTGCATAGACATTTCACATATGAGAAATGACTGGGAAGAAATTTATGTTCTCCCTTGCTTACTTTCAAGTTATAGCTATAAAATAAAGAAAAAATGGAAAGGAAAAGAAAAGAAATGCATGATGGAAATTAAAAAAAAATCCAGACTTTTTTATTTGGTTATCATGCAAATAGTAATACAAAATAATACTATTTGTCAATATTAGCTTTCAAAGTAAATGTAATATGAAGAAAATTCAACAACAAAAAAGAATTTTGAGACTTTGGCAGGGTCAGAGACAAATTGGTGGATTAGAGATAGTAAGCAACTTACATGAATTCCCTCAATACTGCCTTCAAACAACTTTAAAAAAGCAAATCAAATCAAATTTTGGAATGGCAGAGTCCACAAAAGTTCAGTTTGAGGCATTTGTTTAGTTTAGGAAAGCTTAAGAGGTTTGGCGGAAGAGATTTATGGTGCTGGGATAGAAGTTATCTGAAGCACATACATGTGGCAGCAACAATAGAAGTAGTGGCAGCAGTTACTGCTTACAGGAGTCTTCAGATCATTGATGGCAAGGAGGTTAGACAATTGGTCAGGAAGAAATTAAGGGGCACCTCTTGCTGCCATTGGATATAGCTGGCACTGATTGGCAACTGTATAGTCCACAAGGTGTTCTGGGTCACAATTCCAGGATATAATATTTGTAAATGATCATAAAAAAGCTGGGTACCACATCAGAGTTCTATATGCAAGAAGCGTTCAAAGGTTCAAGTACAATGGTTCCAGGAGCGCCTCCTGGGTAAGGATAAATATTACAGAATACACAAAAGGAGAACAGGAGATCATACCTCTACCTAGAGCACACCTTGGACATAACAAAATCTTTCTGATCCCATTAAGAACTCTGAAAATAGTAGCACTAAAAAGTTTGTGACAGTGTCTCTCCATTACTTAATGGACAGAGCCAAATTTCAACATATAGTTCAAAGACAAGAAGTAGACTGTAGGAAAATGAACTTAATAATAAAAAGCTACTATGATGGCAAGGAAGACAAAGACCAAGCTACAATCAAAAACTCAAAGAAAAAAAACTAACTGAATCCACCATAAGAATTCCTGAAAGAGTTAAATAAAGAAATAAATGGCAGAGGAAAATTTGGGGGAAAATGAGAGCAATGCGAAGAAATGATGAAAAGAGAATTAACAACAAAATTAAAGAAAATGACTCTAAAACTGAATTGGTGAAATGGTACAAGAAACATTCCTTGAAAAAAGAATTACTTAAACTGTATAAGCAAATGGAAAAGGAGATTTAAAAAAACCATTACAGAGAAACAGTGTTTAGAAAGTAATATTAGAGAAGTGGGAAAAGAGATACAACATCTCACTGAAGAAAATAATTACTTAAAAATTAGAATCAGGCAACTGAAAGCTAACAACTCCATATGACACCAAGCAATAATAAAGCAAAATCAAAAGATTAAAAAAAGAGAAGAATGAAATGTGAAATTTTTCTTCCGAATGACAACAGGCCTGGAAAAATAATCGAGGGATGATTTAAGAATTATTGGACTACCTAAAAGCCATGATCATCAAAACAAAACAAAAAAAGATATCATCTTTCAAAAAATTATCAAGGATAACTATACCAATATCTTAGATTAGGGCTGTCCAATCTTACTTTTAAAAGTCTTTATTGATACAATAGACAATATGTTTTGATTTGGCATTTTAGTGAGAGCTCACTGGTACCTTGACTTTGATTGCTAAAGCATTTAGTAAATTCACAAGCAGATCACATAAAATTGTCCACAGGCCATATACTGGACAGCTCTGTCTTAGATATAGAGGAAAAAAATAGAAATGAAAGAATCTAGTTATCATTCTTATAAGATATTTCAGATGAAAACTTCCAAGATTATTATAGACAAGTTTCAAGTCCCAAGTTAAAGAGAAAACATTGGAAGCAACAAGAAAGACACAAATTAAGTATACTGTCTCCATAGTTAGGATCATATAAGATTTAGCTGGTTTAATGAATTTTGGATTAAAACTAAAAATAATCTATCCAGAAAAATTGAGTATTATACTTCAGGAAGAAAACTGGATTTTTAATGAAATACAGAACTTTAAAGCATTCCTCATGAAAATAACCAAGATGAATATAAAATTTAACATTCATAAAAAGACACAAGGTAAACATCAAAGAGAAATCACTAGGGAACCAATAAGTTTAAACTGTTTACATTCCTAAATTAGAAGATACTACATGTAATTTCTAAGAATTTTAACATTATTAGGATAATCAAAGTAGTTTACATAAATTAGGATAATCAAGGCAGTTTACATACCAGATATAGGTAAGTTATGTTGGAATGTTTCAAAATAAAGGGGATGGAAAAGAGATACAATGGGAGAAGGAGGCAGGAATAGACTGGGGACAGTTCTCTAACATAAAAGAAGTATACAAAGAAAAACTTTTATAGTGAAGAGGAAATTGAAATTATGGTGTGGCAGGTAGTACTTGGCCGTTACTCCATTCAGAATTCTCATCAAAGTGGAAATAATATAGATAGTCAGTTGAATACAGAAATCTATCTTACCACACAGAGAAGTGGAAGAAAAAGGGAATAAGAAAGGACATGGGGATAATAGAAGGGAAGACAAATTAAAGATAGCAGTGGTTAGAATCAAAAGGACAGATTTTTGAGGAGTGACAGAAATGGGAGAGAGAGAGAGAGAGAGAGAGAGAGAGAGAGAGAGAGAGAGAGAGAGAGAGAGAGAGAGAGAAGAAGAAGAAGAAGAAGAAGAAGAAGAAGAAGAAGAAGAAGAAGAAGAAGAAGCAGAAGCAGAGGAAAGAAGAAGGAAGAAAGAAGGAAATACACAGTAAATATAATAGTGAATGTGAATGGAGTTCACCCATAAAACAACAATAGAGAGTAGAATGGATTAGAAACCAGAATGCAAGAATATGTTTGAAGCGGAAAGGCACATATAGAGTTAAAATAAATTATTGGAATGGATTCTAATAGGATTGAAAAAGGCAGGAGCAAAAATAGAGTCTCAGACAAGTAAAAGAAAAATAATCAGATCTAATTAAAATAGATAAGCTGAGAAACAGTCTTATGTTAAAATATACCATAGATCATGAAGTTATATCCAAAATTTTTCAAGTAAGTTTCTCTGATAAAGGCCTGGTTTCTCAAATTTATGGGGATATTAGTTGTTTATAAAAATAAGATCCATTTTCCAATTGATTAAAGTCCAAAAAAAATGAAAAAGTCATTTCAGAAGAAATCAAAACTATATAAAATTATGTGAAATAATACTCTAATAAATTTCATATATATGTATATATGTGAATAAGTCATTCTGAAATTTGATGGAGACACCAAAAGTAAAAAAAAAAAATAAAAGTAGCACTTTCTCTCAAGAGACTAGTGTTTCTTATGTGTTATACTTGTTATCTTCTAGAATTTACAAAAATCCTGTAGGGGGGAAAAATTTGCTTGGTGATTATTTTAATATAATTATTAATGGACTATCAAGGTTCAAAGAGAAAATACTTATTAGTTTCAATGTATTTCATTCAAAACCCCCTTCCTAGAGAGATTTTTTGAGAGATATTTCAATGTATGAAAATTTATTATTAGACCGAAGGAAATATTTTTTATATCATAAGAGAAAGGTAAATCACTTTATTTCTTGAGGCTCTGATTTAAGTCATAGATAATAGTTTAAAAAGATAAAAAAATTCTAGATCAAGGAAAACTGGAGTAGCCTTGCTAATGCTGTTGAAGTTATATGAAGAGCCAAGGCAATCACAGAAGCCTTTAGCTATGAAAATCTAAATTGACTGAAGAGAAACTAGAACTCAGTGAAAACTCAATGAAAAATTGTGTTTCAGACATTGCCTTTTACATAGAATTTGAAGAATAGCCTCTCAGATGAATATTCTGGTCCCACCTCTGATTTTAAAAGGAAAAGTAGAGCAGAAAGAAAAGATTTGGCCTTGTATGCTACAAAGCAATTGGTCAATACAAAAAGCACGTTGTTTGCTTGGATTGCTCAAGGACAGCCAATTAAATAAGTGCTATACTTCGTTTAAATGAAAATATTTGAGTAATATAGAATAAATAGTAAAGCAGTTTCTCAGTGACTATTTGTACCCAAACTGTGGTAGAACATTCTGAGCTTTTAGTGCTTTGATCAGCAATTTTTCTGAAACATAGTGAAGTCATTTTGACCTTCTTTGATAATGAAGGAAAGAACCGACCAACCAACCAACCAACCAGTCAGTCACTTATAGATGACCTTAAGGATTACAATACAGTTTACAAGTATTATCTCACTTTAATCTTCATAAAAATATTTAAAAATAAATGTGATCATTACCTCTACCTCCATAGCAGATTAGAAAACTCAGGCAAAAAATGGTTAAGAGATTTGTCCAAAATCAAACAGTTAATATCTGAAACTGATTTGAAATCAAGTTTCTTAACTCTGGGTCCACCAATTGGTCCACTGTACCATTTATTAATTCTTGCATTATTTTTGTATTTTCTTAAAGTATGATTATCAATATCATCTTCTTTGCTGTTATCATCATTATTGCTGTTTGTATGTAAGTATGCAAGCATACTTTATCTTCCTTAAAATAATTAAATAGACATAACTTTTTGATCATGTTTAAGATCTAATATTTCATCAGGGTGAGTGGTTGATTTTGCATTCTTGCCATATTAATAGGGGTTCAAGGGCAAATGTGGTGAATAGGAATAATGTATTTTCTCGAGCTTAACCTCATAATATGATCCTAGCATGGTAACCTAGATCTGGTAGTGTGATAGCAAGTCAGGGTAAATTAGTTGACATAGAAAATGAGTTTGTATCCATATTCTTGTATGAGAAACACAATATTCTATAGTGTGGATGGTTATTAGTAGGTGGAAATAGGAACAAAATCAGTGAATTATCCTGAAAGGAGAAATTAGACAGCTAGAAAGAAGTACAGTAATGCCACAGAAATAGAAGAAGGGATGATGATTGAACAGGATATGGCAGTGAATATAACCAAATATTGCTGAGACAAAAGGAAAATGAGAACTGAGAAAATATCTCTTTGTTTGACATTGAGAAATCCTTGTTGACCTTGTAGAGGGTAGTCTGAATACACTAAAGGGGAATAGTATAGTTCTTGATATTTTATCACAAATCCATCTATCTATCTATCTATCCATCTATCTATCTATCTATCTATCTATCTATCTATCTATCTAACTATCTATATGTCGGTCTGGATGCTCATATATCATCTATCTAGTTAAATATCTATCCTTATATAATTGCACATACATATTTATAAATCTACACACACATGCATACACACACACACACACACACACACACACACACACACATATATATATGCACATACATACTATAAAGGTTAAATTTTCTTTAAGTTCAAATATATTCTTTATGCTATTGGTATTCAAATGACAAAATAAATTCTCCCTTAGGTATAAATATTATTCTGAACTGACGACTGTGCTAAATTGATCTTAGTCACAGGAGACTGTGACTCATCACATTGTCCTAATTTAAGTAAAGTATCATCACCTCATTTTGCTAAAATTAAATTACTTGCTGTATTACTTTTCAATGTGTAATAAGATTATTCTAAAAGTGTTTCAGTATCAGGCACCTTAAAATGCTGACAGAGGTAACATGATTAGAGAATGAGTAGTGCTGTGCCAGGCTCTTTCCTTTTGGATGCTATAGTCTGGGTTTCTTGAATTAATTCTGTGAGACTAGGGAACTAAAAAATGGCATGTTATTTTATTTTATTTTATTTTATTTTTTAGTCCCATTGTGTACATGTCAAGCTCAAAAGCAAAAGTTATTCTCATTTCTTTCAATATGAAATATGAATGGAAATTCAAAATCTTTTTAAGATTGAATTCATTTCATAAGGAATATAGATCTATTTTAAATTACATATTATAATCATATTTGGAATAAATTAAAATAAGTATAGTAAAATAAGTCTAATATGAAATTGAGGCAAACAATTGACACATAAAATGGAATTTAGGACAAATCAAAATTGGAAAACTAGGTAAAAAGGTATTACTATTTTAATGTCAATAAAATATGTAATCCTTGAGGACAGGGATTGTTCTTTTTTGTTTCCATATTCCTACATTCTAGAACAATATATGGAATATAGTAGGCACTTAAAAGATACTTGGAATTGACTGGAATAGTAATCACAGTCAGAAGTCAAAGAAATTTCCTAATGAAATAATTTTGAAATTTTACTTTACTTGAAGTAAAATTTAAATTCATACAGATTCCCCATTCTTTATATAGGACATTTTTCCCCAATCCATTTAATTGATTTTTGATGACTTATTTGTTATTATAATTATCTAATCATAATACCTCTCCTATACTTTAGAGGGTCAGTTATCACATCTCATTTCCTCCCATTCCTAAAATACTGTTTGGCAAACAAGATTAATGCATATTCTGTTTTGAATAATGATAAAAATTCACAAATATACAAAGCAGTTTCTTCACTACAACCCCCCAAAATAATTAGCATAGATTATATTACCTCTGTTCTGTGGATGGAAATACTAGTACTCAAAATATACAAATAATTTTGCCATCCATATAGATTACATCACAGCTAGGATTCAAATCCAAGTCTTTTATAGCAGAGTAATATAGAGAGGAATACAAAAGACTAAAAACATTTGAGTTCAAGTCTTATGTCAGAAACATGCTTTATGATATTGGGCAGTTATAAGCTTACTGGGTCTTTCTTTATTGTACTACAAAGGGCCTGAACACATTGATTTGTAAGATCCCTTCCAGTTTTGATGGCACAATGTATAGAATTTTTGGACTGGGTTCAGTAAGACCAGATTTAGAATCCAACCTTAGTCACACTTCCTAACTAGGTGTCCCTAGGAAAGTTTACTTCAGTTTCCTCAACTGTAAAATAGGTATAATAAAAGAACTCCACACCTGAATAACTGGGAGGATCAAATATTTATAATTTTTTAAAAGTGCTTAGGATAGTGTCTGGTGGAGTAGCATATTATGTTGAAAAAACACATGTCTTCTACAAGTTTTATTTGTTATTTAATTATTTTAGGTTCATTTATAAGTTACTTAGGAAGAAATTAACATAAATTGCAACTATAATTGTTCCCTTGTAAAATTCACGCCCCGATTTGGCACAAAATATTCAGTACTGGGATAAAAGAAAAAAAATCCAGCATCAATTAATACTGGGAAAATTTTCAATTAATGGCATCTTTTCCCTCTTTTAAATAGTCTTCTCTTGCCTGGCTAAGGAGACAATCATTTGCCAACTGTTAGACTTGCCCTACTATACCTAGACAGATGTAGGATATAAAAATGCATTAAATAAAAAATCAGAAAAGTAGCACAGATCCATAACTGTGACTTTATTTGAAACTTTCTAATAAACTCATATTTTCAGAGAACATTTTTTAAAAGAAAAATATGTATCAACTAGAAATAAATAATGAAAAGTGATGGGGAACTGTAAGAAGGGTTCTAAATAAGACCTGTGTAGTTATATATGGGCTATGGATAATTTAAAAATTAAATATATGCTTGAAGAAAGAAAAATAATAATAAAAAATAAGAACCTTTGCATGTAATGATTACATATTTTTTTAAACATGGCAGAAGGAAAGTAGGGTGAAATTTATGTCAATGAATCTACTTTCTCTCATCAAGTTGAATGATAGAAGGCAATGTGATACAGTGGAAATTCATAGAAAGAAAGGAACTGTTGAAATCTTGCATCAGATTTTTCTTATTTAACCTTGAAGAAGTCTCTTCACACTCCTTGCTTCAGTTTTCTCTTCTTAAAAATTAGTGTGTTGAACTGGATGGTCTCTGAGGTTCCTTCCAGTTTCAAATCTATAAACTGATGATCTTAAAACCAAGTCAAGAACATATAAAAAAACCCAATAATCTAGGTAAGTAATAAATATTATCCAAGGTAATTGAAAAGTTATCAAGAAAGCATCTTAATTACTTTAAATGAATTGAATTTGCATGATTGAATGAATAACATCATAGATATTGAAAGATTTTGGAATTTACAAATGTAATTTTTGAAGAATAATGCAAAATGAGGGGTGGTTAAGTGGCTCAGTGGATAGAGCACTGGCCCTGGTGTCAGAGGACCTGAGTTCAAATTCGACCTCAGACACTAAATAATTACTTAGCTTTGTGGCCTTGGGCAAGTCACTTAACCCCATTGCCTTGCAAAAAAATAAATTAGGAGAAAATTAGGAGAAAGAAATATTTTGCTAGAAGTTATAGATAACATAAAGATAATTCCTTAGGGGACACCATGCATAACCTTTTGACTTACAAAGTTATTAGCATGCCTAATATTGTAGGATTCAAATTAGATTACTTTGTTCCCAAAATTAACATCAAATTTGACCTCATGAATCCTTACCTTATATTAAATCATTATGTGCTTCTTATATAACTACTGTATTATAATTATATAATTATACTCTTATACATGCTTTAAAACATTTACAAGACTATGAATTCATGGAGGGAAGGGACTATGTCTTCTTTAATCTTTGAACCTCCCAGCAGTAAAGTGAATTCAGTTGGCAAACATTTAAATGAGGTTGAGTTTTATTTAGAGGCAGTTGCAAATAAAAACTTGATTCTTGCTAATTTTTTTTCACAGATTGTATTTTGATTTATTACATGCATGTACTTAAAACTTTACTTCTAAAAAAAGGGATATCATTTAGAATCAGTGACTTTGAGACACAGCTATTTTAATTAAATAGTTCACTTTCTTACAAAGTGAATATGTATTTATATGCACACACACATATATACTAAAAGATTGAAGGACCTCTAGTTAGTAAATAATAGGGAATGTTTTCAGTTTCTAGGTGCCTATTAGAGAACCCTTTCCCACTTGGATTCCTCTAAAAGGTCATGTTTTAGCTCAGCTATTAATTAAAAAAATAGAAATATTTGCCATGGTAACTGAAAATAGGTCAGAAATTTTATCCGTCTTATGAACAATCTATAAGCTTTTAACTAAGCTTTATATGAATAAAATCTGTTCAAAAATAAAATATGAAAAATATAGTTCAATTATAAAACTATGGATCTACAAAAGAGTGTGAATATTATGAGTTAATTATTATCAACTACATTTGCATTTGAATGTTTTCATTTTTAATCAAGCACTTAATATTGTGCTAAACAAACCTTATCTGGCAACTTTCAAAATGATCAATCACATTGAGGACTTTGAAAGAAAGAATACTAATTCAGTGATTAAAGAATTGTTTGATTTTAGATGTTTTGTTTATTTTCAAGGAAAATGAAGTTTTGTTTTGCTTTGCTTTTCCAAGATACTACAGGATTTTGTGGCATTATGATTGTATACAATCTTATCTTAGAGAAATTATTTCAAAGATTGTTGAACTTATTGTCAGTAGAACTGGATTCAAATTTCTGTTGCATCAATTTCTATCTAGAGAACTTTGATCAATAAATCACTAGCTTCTCTGAACCTATTTCTTCATCTAAATATTTTGGATTATTTCTATCTATGTTCACCACTCAGATGTCTTCATATTTATAGCATACAATACTCTGCAAAATATAACTTTCAAAATGATCAACTACATTGTTCTTTAAGATAATAATAACAATAATAGATAGAATTCATAGAGTTTTGAAGCTAGCAAAATGAGTTAAATATTTCAGTTCATTAGATTCTAAAAAAAATCTGATAAGGTTGATACTTTTATTTATGTTCGCTTTACCAATAGTGAAACTGAGACAGGGAAGTTGTGACTTGGTCAGTATCACACAGTTTGTAAGTATTTGTTCCTTGTTTGTTAGTCAAGTATTAAGGAATTTTTTTAGATATTGTTAGATATTGTTCCTTGCTTGTTAGTAAAGTACTAAATGAAGGCATAGAACTTGCTAGTCTTTGAGCTTCTTTCTAGCTCTAAATATATAATTGGATGTTAAGAATAATAAATACTCTCTTCACATTTGAATAGTAAGTATTTCAGTATTTACAAAAGACTTTCCTAAAACCAGTCCTAGGATACTATTGAATTCTTAAAATTGAGAAAATTGCGATTCAAGTATATAAATGATTTATTAAATTTATTATATTAAGTAAGAATTAGAGATGTAATTTAAACTCAGGTCTTCTTAAAATAAAATCCAGGATTTTTTCAACTATAACTCTTTGAAAACACACACACACACACACACACACACACACACACACACACACACACACACACAAACAGACAAACAAAATCACTTCTTAGTCCTTAAAGTTTAAAGCATTACTTCCTGAGACAATCATTCAACAGACAAGAGTTGTTACTCCTATGAATCACACTGTAACAATGCAGAAGAGAAGCAATAGAAGAATGTTAACAGCAGAGAGAACATCTCTAGATACATAAATATATATTTTTTCACAAATGGAATAACTCCTAAAATAATATTAAAGTGGGAGAGTTGTAAGGTTGCTAGTATATATCCTTTATGTTATCTGTTCAAATATAAAGATCTGAAACAAATGTTCCTTATCCTTTTGCAAATGTCAAGATGGTGTGGTGAGAGAATGGGAACAGTATTTAATAGATAAAAGAAAATAATAAAAAATCTAAATGTATAACATATAAATTAACAAATCATACTACTAAATTTATTTACTAACTAAAGACTGAGATTTTATTAGATGGATTCATTATCCAAATATTGTTTTTCCTGTCATTATATAGATTGCAACAAACTTATTTTGTGACTTTGTTCATGCCTTTCTATAAATACTTTATCTAAGATCTACTTAATAAGGAAGGAAAGAAGGATGGAAGGAAGGAAGGAAGGAAGGAAGGAAGGAAGGAAGGAAGGAAGGAAGGAAGGAAGGAAGGAAGGAAGGAAGGAAGGAAGGAAGAAAGGAAGGAAGGAAAAATACCTTAAATTTTGCTTTGATCTTTTTTTTGAATCTTCAAACTCTTCTTTTCCACTGACTCAGACTTTAAACAAAATTTTATACTACTTCTTTCATGCAAATTATTCTGGATAATAGGCTTCAGGGTACTTACAACCACCACAGGGTCTTTTCCATTACCCTTTAAGTCAACTGCAAGGTTCAACTACATTTTTGATTCTTTTCAAATCATGGTATTCTATGAGTCACATACATATAGCATGACTAAGAGAATATTTGTGTTTAAAAAATAACTTTTAAAAAATGAGAACAAGCAGCTTGTGGATTATTTAAATGGCTGCATTTTTGCAATGTAGGTCAAATTCTTTTTCCAACTTGATTTAAATATTAAGATTGTTGTTTTTTCCTCAAGCCATGTATGTAAATTAAAATGATAAATGGATATAAACTTCATAGAAATTAGGCCAAAAATAAGTCTTTAATCAAAACTATCAGTGACAAATTTGCAGAGCATTACTTTCAAATAGCTATTTGCTTTAACACCAATGATTCTATAAATAGTATCAGTTTTATATTATTGCCAATAATTAATACAATTGGAATAACTGTCATTTTTCAAAAATGCACTTTGCAGTAATTAAATTGGAGAGAAAATATCACAAAACTGACATTTCTGAAAAAAAATGTACATACCATATTCTTTTAAAGAACTGAATATATATATGTTTATACACCTATAACTTTATAGCATTAAAGATGTGAATTCACCTAACTTTCCCTCTGAAAATCTTACATTGCAATGGGGACCTGTCAAAAAGCAGAGAGGCTCATGTGGCATATTTCCATTTGGAGAATATTGTAAAGGATCTTGCTTCATGAGGAAGCATGATAATAGATAGATAGGAAAGAGTCATAGAGCATATGTAGAGACTTCATGGTGATTCTGTCAGTGTTTTCAAGTTCTGTCATAGAATGTGGTGACATTCAAAAGACCATAGACAACTTCTGCCACATATTCCTGATTTACCTCTGTCTTTTTGGTTGCTCATTTTGCACTTCTGATGAGAAAATTTGTTATAAGAGGGGGTAGTCTTGAGATCTTTATTCTGAACCTAGAGAAATGGGTCATGATCCTTACCCTTTGGTTGTTTTCTTTTCTTTTTAGAGGTGAAAGGAATGGGATGTATACAAATTTTTGTAAGCTCTGGAGGGATCCTGGCAGAATAGACTCTGGAGAGAGCTTTATCACCCCTTATTCTAGTCTGTCCAAGAAGCATGGAATAAGACAGAAAATCAGTCAGAAATCTTTTATTAAGCATCTACCCTTTGCTTACCACTGGGGTGACCTTCTATACCCAGGGAAGTGGAAGGTGAGTTGTGAACTCATCTGGCATTCATGTTACATTGGCACATACACTTGATTCCAATACTGTAGAGGAACTGAGCTAACTTTTGAAACTGCTTCCCTCAGAGGCTGAAGTATCCTGCAGGAGAGTATGCCTCCTGAATTAATAGGTAAATTAATTGAATCTTTGCTCTTCTTATCTCTGTGAATCAAATGTCACTTTTTAAACCTTCTTGATAATAAGTGGTTAAATATAACTAAGGTGCTAATCGTTGGTCTCTAAAAAATCTGTTTGAGGGTGAGGTACAGCCCACAGAAGCTTGAAACAAAGACAGTAGAAAAGAAATACACTCCAACCCTACAGCACTACTAGCTGGAACCCTGAGGGGCAGATATGGTATGGCTTGGCTCTTAGAAATAGAGTCAGAGAATACATACTATAGAAATAATTTAGATTTTCGCACGTCCAGATAGACAGATACCATTGCAGTCCTTAAGTTATAAGCAGAAAGTTTTAATATCTGTTGCCAGCAAGAGGAAGCAAGTTTGTTTTTCATCCTCCTCACTCCCTCTTCCCCAAGGAAACTAAACTTATTGAAATCAGTAGACATGTTAAATAAATAAAATCCACATGGTTCCCAGCTTCCTCTTGTGCCATTATTGTTGCAGCTCTTATTTTGAGTGCCTGTCACATATCATAAAACTGTCTGTGACATGTTTCAGTTAGGAGGGTGGAGAGCTATGATTATAAAGATTCTCTAGAATCTGCTTCAATGGATTAGTAAGATGAATAATGCATTATTCCTTTAATATTCATTGAAAAGTTTGGTTTGAATCACAGATATTCAGACTCACTGGCCAACCACCTAACAAAAGAAAAAAGGTGGCATTGCTTCCATGATGATAGTTCCCCGTTAGGGCTAGACCAGGAAACAAGTGGCTCAGTCCATTTGAAGTTGACTTTCTACTGATGAATGTCAAAAAAACATGTCATTCCAAAAATGTGAAAGTTTTTTTTGTTATTTAGCAAAGCTAACTCAATGGATTTTACTATGCTCTGCAAACTACTCAGTTCAAATACAAAAATGCCCTATGGTTTTCAAATCAAACTGAAAATGAATGATCATTTAAAGTATGTGATATAATTGTTAAAGGTAATATCTTCAATAATTTTGAACACAGAACTGCTTCCTATTTAGAAACAAAGCATAATAAATATGTTAAATTTGACTATTTAAGTCTGCAAATAAGTACCCCTATTCAACCTACCTATTTTCAACTTGTCTTTGCTATATTTCAACTTAATATTCACATTTTTTAAAATGCATTTACTATTTGCTTATTTTAGCATTTTTTAAAAATTTTGAGCTCCCTTCCTGCCAACTGGTCCTCTTACAGAAGACAAGCAAAATATTGATGATGAAGTCATGCAAAATCATGCAAAGCTAATTTCTATATTAGCTATATCACTAAAAAATCAACCAAAAATAAAGTAAGAAAGTTCTACTTTACTTGTACTTACTGTTCAGCAGACTCTTTTTGGAGGTGGATATTCCTTTTTCACCATGACCCTTTTCCAATTATCTTGGACAATTATATTTATGATAGTAGTCAACTGTTCAATAGTTGATCATTATTGCATCCTTGCTGTTATTATGTAAAATGATCTACTTTTGGAGGTTGAGGCATTGGGGTAAAATGACTAGCCCAAGCACAGACCTATTAAGTATCAAGTGTCTGAATTCTATTTTGAACTCAGGTCTTCCTGAGTCCAGGGTCTGTGCTCTATCCACTGCACTACCTAGTTGCCCAGAATGATTTCTCAGATCTTCTCACTTCACTTTGCATCATTTAATAAAGATCTTCTGTTTTCTTTTGGTTTTGGAAGCCAGATCTTTTGTTATTTAATATTAGCATAAGATTATTCCATTAAATGCAAATGAAACAGTTTGGTCAGTCATTGCCCAACTGATGAGCAGCCACTAAATTTCCAGTTTTTTACCATCACAAAAAAAAAAACTGCTATAAATATTTTTGTGCCTAATGGTCCTTTTCTCTTTCCATTGCTCTCTTTTTGTATAGAATAAGAACTGATATAGAGGACTCAAGGGAAATGCACATCTTTTGAGGGTGTTTTGGGCATAGTTCCAAATTTTTCTCCAAAATGATTAAACTAGCTTAAAACTTTACCAACAGTTTCTTAGTGTAGTTACTTTCTCTCAAGCCCTTCACCATTTAGTATTTCAGATTGTTATGAGTAAATACCTAAGAATTTTTGAATTTGTTTTTTTCTAATCATTAGTGATGTAGATAATTTTTTGTATAATTATGGATAACTTTGATTTCTTCTTCTGAAATCTTTCTATCATATGCTTTGAACATTTATTTAATTGAGGAATGAATGATTTACATTCTTAAAAATCTGATTTGCTTTCCTATAACTTTGAGAAATGAGCCCTTTATCTGAGAAAATTACTATCTTTTTAATATATAACTATATATATATATATATATAAATTAATTTTTAAGGTATCTTTAGCAAAATATAGTTTGCATGATTATTTTTATTAGGTGTATTTTTTCTTTTGCTTTGTCAAAGATGGCGAGTAATACCCTGCCTTTTCTACTTAAGTTAAAACATAATAAATTATCCAGCAGTTTATTTTAATTCTATGTTTTTCTTTCTGTTTTAACTATGTCTCTTCCAAACAATATATTGTTGGATTCTGTTTTCTAATCAATTCTGCTATGTTTTCAATTTATGCATGAATTAATTTCATTCACAGTCCTAGTGTTTTTCCTTCCATTCTGTTTTCATCCTGTCCTTATATGAACCAATTAGAATGTCAATGAGCATTGTATGGAAATCCCCTCCCTTGTTCCTCTTTCCAGAAAAAATGTCTTGTTTTCATGCCACTTTTATATGAAATTTTTTTTCCATTCCCTTCTCCTAGTGTATAGTACATCTCTTTTTCTCATTCTATTTTTTTCTGAGATCAGTACAACATAATAGATTCATATGCATGCCCTTGCATTCATTTCATGCCCATTCATATGTATGTCCCTGATAATGATAAATTTCTTAGGAGTACCATTTTCTTATATTTTAATATAAAGTGAAAAATATTAAATCCCTGATGACTTCTCTTTCATGTTTACCTTTTCTCCTCTTAAGTCTATTTTTGAATGTCAAATTATTTTTATTTAGCTCTGGTCTCTCAGGGTGGAAAAAAATTCTGGTTTGGACGAGAGCTCTGGTGAAACTTTCCCTTTTCTCCACCTCCTTGGTTTCAGCCTACTAATTTTATTTTTTTATAATTTCCTTGCATCACTCTCATTTCTTTTGCAAATTTTTTTACTCTTCCTTTAGGTCCAATTAGTATTTTTTTTCTTTCAGACTTTTCTTGTAGATTCTTTTTTGGGGGGCATTTGTTATAGTCTGAATTTATGTCTTGTTCTTCCTTGCAACTACTGTAGCAAATTTTTATGGTCAAGTTGTGTGTGTGTGTGTGTGTGTGTGTGTGTGTTTAACTCATTTTTTTAGTTTATTTCTTCACTTTGTATTTTTTGTTATGATTGAGCTCTGCTCACTTGGATATATGGGGATGGACTTTTTCCATGTTGCTGTTTTCAAAGTTAGTTCTGGCAGCATAGAAGTGTTTCCAATGATGTGTAATGCAATGAGATGTGTGGCCACTGTTCTGATCTGCACTCTTGTCTTTACCCATGAAGAACCTTGTTTCACTAACATTCATTTTAGCCCTGGAACTGTGACCATTTCACCTATTTTCCTACAATTCCAATTGCTACTGTTCTTCTATATCCTAGAATTATGTCTTAGAACAGATTAAAGGCAATAGAGTTGCCAATCAACTATATCAAAAGTCAACAAACAATAGCCTATAATTTCTTTCTGTCCAGTTGACTTGACTTCCCTACCATCTCAGGTATGAGAGGTCCTAAAGGCAGTGGTGCTGAAGTTTCCCTATAGGGAACACTGCTGGTGTTATTGCTACATACATGTTTCCACATGTCCTTTGGAGGCCTCCAACCTGGTGTCACAAACCTCTCCTGCCAACCTGCTAAGTCTTAATAGGTTGGAAAAATGCCTCATTCCCACTTTTTGTTGTTTCTGACACTCCAAAATTTGATTTGGGGGCATCACTTTAAATTTACTCTGAAGATGATGTTGGAAAAATTCAGCTGGGTTCTTGCCTCTATTTTGACATCTTGACAGCTCATCATTCACCTTCACAATAATCTTTTCCATTAGCCTAGGAAAGTGTTTGTTCTTCATTCTTGAAGAAGACCATGACATCAGGGAGGTGATGCCATGCCAAGCACATGAATTGGATTTGAGTGAAAGGATGCTGTGCTAAGTCACCAGCCTCACTTTCTCCTTCAGAGCCATCTGGGTCCAATGGCCAGATAAGAATCAGTACTACTAGAGGTAGTCCTGAGTGTTAGACTGTCAGGGTTAAGTGACTTTCCCAGGGTCACTTGGGTGAGTGTCAGTTGTTTGAGGCTAGATTTAAACTCCTATCTTGTCAACTCCAGGGTCAGTGCTCTGTCCACTGTGCCACCTAAGGGAAGTTAGAAGTGTATTGTTAAAGTAACTGTGAGGATAAATATCACTTTTTAGAGGCAAGGAATGTGTAAGAGCCTATGTGTAATCTGAGTCCCATGGGATTCTCTCTTCAATAGTGGAGATGAATGACCCAAGAGCTGCAGGGGGTTCTCAAAGTAATTTTGGGAAAAGAAGAGAGATTTGTTCGCTTCAAGTGGCAGTGACTTTGAGTTTGCAGTCATTTCTGGGACTCTCCCTTGGTGAAGTTGAATAATTAGGTCATCTAATGCAATCTATATCCCTATTTTTATACATATGGAAAATATGACCCAGAGAGAGATTACATTAAAAAGATGTTAAATGACAAAATAGGAATTTAAATCCAGGTCTTCTTACTATGAATTCATAATCCTTTCTTACTAAGCTTGCTCAATTAATCTAAGTAAAATGTCTTTCTGATAGTTTCAAGAAGTTGTCTCTGGGTACTCAAAGTTTTATAATCAGAATGTAAATTCTGATAGATCCAACAAGCTAAGGAGGCATTGATTATATTCCTGGGGTAGTCATTATATTACCATTGGAAGACTAACCTTATGAATTAAGAGAGTTTCAGGACTAAAATTTGTCTACCAGACAATCATTGATTGATTGATTAATTGATCACACCTCCCACCCCCCATACTCAAGAACCACATGAAGATGCTGCCCTGCAAAGAACTTGGTCTTTTAGAATAATATGGTATTACATAGAAGTTATGGTAAAGATTTATATAAGATATATTAAGAGATATGCTTCACTTAAGATATGCTTGTAAGACCCTTATCTGATCTTTGATACATTCTCCATCCTATTGTTATTAAGAAAAAATAAACAAAATGTCCACTTAGCTTTTTCATTTCTCAGAATACAATTCCATAGTTTACTCAATGTTTTCTTTTCAAATAAATATTCTTCATAATGAACTGTTTAGTTATCACTGGAATTATTTTGTTTCAGTTAATTAGAATTCTTAACCTAATGAAGATACCATATAATTTCTGAAAATAATAATTAGATATCAATAACAAATTTACAAATCTGTACCACTTACACAGATTTTAAGAGTAACTGATAATGATATTGAAAGGATATTGCAACCTTGAAACACATGATCATTTATCTGCAAAATCAAGTTTCTTATTAAAGTTAAATTAATATTGAATAGAGGAGCAAAATTGTTCATGGGTCATTATTCTTGTTGGAATTTTAAATATGCCTTTGGAAAAATTTCTTCAAAGAGAGTGCTCCCTAAATTGATTATATTTTTTTTGAATATCCATTCTTAAGAAAGTTTGCTGGAGTTAAAGGATTTAACAAAGAATAAACCCTCTTAAACTATAAAAGTATTAGGATCTATTTTTAGGATAAAGGATCCAAAAGAATACATGAGGAGAAATCAGACTGAATAATAGTTTTGATTTAGCAGATTTCCCCTAACTTCTCTGATTATCCCTCACCAGATTGTTGCTAAAAGGTCCTGATAATATTAGCCTGTGGGAGGGAATGGTTTAGTGAGACATTTATGTTGCTCCCTCAAATTCTGGATGATGTAGCATGGAAGGAATTATTTGGATAATTGTCGAAAATATTCCCATAATTTAAAGGTACATTGTCACTATTTTTCCTCCTTTCTGATTTTGCAAATTGTTTGCTTTTCTGAACTCCTCCTCCTCAATTCTCCTCTAATTTTTTCTTGTTTTTCTTATACTAGTTAAATTATTTGTTTTTTTAAATAATTATTTATTTTATTCATCCATATGCACACACACATTTTTAAGTTACAAAATTTCCTCCCACCCTCCCTTCTTACCTTTCCCTCCCTCCCCTCAGTGGCAGTCAGGTTAGCATTGTATATACATATTTTTGATAAACATATTTACAGATTAGTAATTTTCAGTGGAAGGAATAAAGATTAAGGGGAAAATATATGAGATAATGTTTGTAAAGTGTTCATCAGATTCTGAAGGGTTATTTTGTTTTCCTTCCTCTGCTTTGGGATAACATTGTCCATACATAGCCAGCCTAATACAATTGTCTTACTGAGAGGAGCTGCTTCCATCAGCTAATCATCTCACAATGTTCTTATTAATGTGTACATTGTTCTATTGGTTCTTCTCCCTTTGCTCAGCATCAGATCCTGTAACTCATTCCATGCTTCTTCAGAGTTCAGCCATTTATGGTTTTCTATAGAACAATAATATTCTATAGTATTCATGTGCCAAAACTTGTTTAGCCATTCCCCAATTGATGGGCATCCCCTCAATTTCCAATCCTTTACCACTATGAAAAGCACTACTATGAATATTTTGGAACATGTGGGACTTTTCCCATTTTTTTTATGATTTCTTGTGTTTATAGACCTATAATTGTAATTGTTGGGTCAAAGAGTACGAACAGCTTTATTGCTCTCTGAGCATAATTCCATATAACTCTCCAGAATGGTTGGATCCATTCACAATCAGTGTCCCAATCCTCCCACAATATCTCCAACATTGATCATTTCCTATTTTTCTCATCTTGGCCAATCTGATAGCTATGAGGTGATACCTCATTGTTGTTTTAATTTGCATTTCTAGTTAAACTCCTTCTATGTCATTCATCAGTGGAATATTTCCTCATTCCAGATCTAAGTGTAACATCAAGAAATTATAATTTATAATAAGATTTGAACAAAGTGAAGGAAGGGAAAAGAGAGGCAGACAGACCAGACAGACAAATAGAGAAAAAGATAAGAGGCAAAGAGACGGACAGAGACAGACATACGTACATACATACATACACAGACAGACAGACAAATAGAGATAGAGACAGAGACAGACAGAGACAGACTTACACACACAGAGAGACAGAAAGAGAGACAGGAGAGAGAGAGAAAGAGAGAGAGAGAGAGGAAGATAAATAAGCATGTAAACAGTAAGCCTTTGTTAAGTACTTATTGTACTCTAGGTATTCTGTGCCAGTTTACAAATACAAAAATGACAAAGACAATACCCTTGCAATTGTATTGTGCTAAATATACAGATAAATGTATATATAATATATATGTATATACACATCATAAACACACACAGACATACACACACTCATATATATCCACTCACACACACATATACACTCACATTTTGTTTCCCTTCATTAACTCTTGGTTCCAGACAAGCTCACATCTTACAATTTCTTCTCTGATATGCCACTTTAGAGAAGTACAATGGTAATTAGGCACAATCAGACAAAAAAACATAGGAAGTAGAATTGGAAGACAAGACTTCCGTAATATATTTTAAAAATTATGACTTAGAGTCATACTAAGGAGCACTAAAACAGACAATATGGTTTAAAATCTTGTCATGTGTGACTTTACCAAATCATTTAACTTAATCATCAGTCAGTTTGTTCATGTATAAAATGAAGGGTGTAGTCTCTACAGCTCTTTATGGCTCTAATTTTAAAGTCCTCACATACACACATATATTTATAAAATATTCCAAAATAAAGGGTCATTTTGGTGGTCCAAATAAGTATTATTTCTCTTCTCTTAATAAAGAACATCTTATTTTGACAAACATATTTTAGTAAACCAGTGTGAACTTTGGCAAGTCACTTGACCTTGATTGTCTCACATCCAGACCTATCTCCAGTTGTCCTGACTCATATCTGACCACTGGATCCAGAAGGCTCTGGCAGAGAAAGTGGGGATAGTGACTTAGCACAACATGCCCTCACTAAAATCCAGTTCATATACTTATCATGGCATCATCTCCCTGATGTTGTGGTCTTCTTCAAAAATGAAGGACAAACATTATTATTGCTATCACCTTAATAACATATATATATATATATATATATATATATATATATATATGAAGGAAAATGAAGGACAAACATTATTATTATTATCACCTAGATAATATATATATATAATATATATGACATAAATATATATAATATATATATATATACACTACTTTTTATATTACAAAGTTTTTCTAGAATTAGGAAAATATATGGTACTTTAATAATTTTAATACTACTTTAACCTATTTTTTGGAAAACATTTTAGCATATACCCATCTTCACTAATTTTACCATTGATTTAAAATAGATCATGAGACACATGTTGAAAATTAATCTTGTATCTATAAGCTGTTTTACCTGGGTTGCTAATTTAAAGAACATCATTTTCACTCCTGGACACTTTCTAATTAGAATTTCAGCCATTTAACAATTTACATGAAAATAATCATCCTAAGTCAAAAGGTGCTGCTGAGCATAAAAATAAAGAAATGCCGAAATATATAAACTGTGTTGATTATTTTTATAGCATGTCTGTTTTGAGGTTAAATTGTTTTGATTCATCAGACCTAGGATGTGATATTAATATACTGAAAAGCATCACTCATTCAGTTAAATGAAAGAGATAATTTAAAATAAAATGAGAGTGTAGTAGGGAACTATTAAGTGAAATTTTACTAAAGGAGATGAAAAATAATTTTTATTCAATGATTAGCATTCTCTCTCAGAAATATTTTATTATTTTGATAATAATTTTAAAGTCTTTTATTTGACAGCAAAAGGGATTCCCATTTACATCAATCTGAAAATATTTTGCCTTAGTGTGGTTTAGATTTTTTTCATGGACAAGAAAGATATAGATAGATAAACAGATTGATAGATATAGATGTTGATATATAGATAAAGAAAGATATATATATATATATTTTTTTTTTTCTACTTAGCCTGGTCAAAATGTATACTTCCCAATTTAGTTGTATTGTCAGTCATATTCTCAACTTTCTGTCTTCCCTAAATGTTTAGGTCTGTCTTTCTGGGAGCTTTCTATGATATGATAAAAATAATATTTTAAAGGAGGAAAATAGGTAATAACCTTTATATAGTCCTCGCTGTACTATACAATATACAGACAAAGTGAAAATAGTATCTTAAAATATTATACTTATCATTTGTAAAGATGCCTGCCATAAATAGGAAATTCAAGAAAAATTATGTGAATAGAAATATACGGTACAGATATTAAAAACTAAATTGTTGGTCAAGTGGGAATTTGGCCATACATTTTCTATGGCAGCATTTGTTTGATAATTGCTCTTAAATGGATCAAGTATTAACAAACCACCAATCCAACACAACACTTTATAAAATTTATGAAATACATTATCTTCTTAATAGTGTGATAAAATATCCTAATTTGATATTTGTACTGACTAAGTAGAGAAGAGCTGATGAAAACAGTTTTTCAGGCACTACCAAGGGAAAGTAATTAGCAAAATTATCCAATTTCCAAAGATATCCCTTGATGTTTTCTATTCATACATAGATACATAGTCCCCAATAAGTTAAGAAATAGTGATCCTCAGTAAACATGTGAAAAAGAAGTTATTAATAGAGCATCATTATAAAATTGATAATGATCAGACAAAATAAAGAAAATGATAAAGAAATTCTTGGATAGTGTCTAAATAACTGATAGTTGTGTGACTCCTTATTCTTCTAAATCTCAGAAAATGACCTTTTTTTCCTACTTTATTGAGATCACTTTTACCTCCACTGAACTCCCTCATCTAGACTTTTTTTTTTAATTTTAAACCTGATGAAGGTAACACAGTTAGGCAATTATTAAGTGTCAGAGACCAGAATTGAACTCAGGTCCTCCTGATTCCAGGGTGGAATCCTCTCATCTAGACTTCACCTAAATTTTTCCCAATTATTCATTAATCTTAATAATAGTCTACATTTGACACTTAGCAAAGAGTTTCTCAACCAACATGTGAAATCATTTGTAATTATTGTCATTTCAGCTTTTCCAAATAAGAAGTTTGTGGTTTAGAGAACTATTTCATTACTCATATGGCCACATAAAAGATCACAATTTTGATTCAAACACAAACATACTAATGTCAAATGAAATAGTATTTAATTATATTCATTGCCTCCTTTACTATGAACTTGAAGGAAGAATCATTCTTTTTTTCATCCAATTCCTCTATCTCTTTCATGGATTGTGTTCTTTCCATCTAATATTTGTTGCAGGTTTAATCTCTTCCACTATACTGACTGTTCTGTCGGGGTGCAAATATGCTTACATTCCACTTCCCATACTTTTCCCACAATCTTCTGCACTTTCCAAGTTTTCCTCATTCCCTTAAATATTCCCTTACTTCTTCTACTTGTCTGAAAGTCTCAAAAATTCTCATTGTGAGAAACTGAATAACTGTTTCTTAAACTTAAACTTTCTGAAGCATTTGACACTTTTTTTGAAATTCCTTTGATTTCTCTGACAATTCATTAAAGTAAGATAATGCATCTAAAAGTTTACTATAAATATAAAGAAAAATATAGCAGATTTAATCAAAAGGATTTATATATATACATATATACATACACACAACACACAAACACACTCACACATATATATATATATACATACATATATATATATATATATATATATATATATATGTATTACATATACATTTGAAAAGAGAGAGAATGAGATCCAGAAGTTGTGGTGATTGAAATTCTTCACAAAAAGTTCTTAGCACATGTGAATAGTAGAGGCAGGTATGTGAAAAAGGAGAAAGGGCCTTGACTTCATTGTGTAATTTTTAACTTCACTTTCCTGTCAACCATGGAGGGATGAAGCCTTGTAAACCCATATCATTCATAGCTCCTGTAGGATCCCAGAAACTGGAATTTGGTATGTGAATTAACAAGCAGGGATTTAATAGGAGTTAAAACAGAATATTTTAAATGCAAGTCAAATAAAGAGATCAAATAAAATATGAATATGTAAAGGTCATAGACTGATAGTGAAAAGATAGTATGTAAACTTAGAGAGATCAATTTTACTAGACTGTTAGAATTAAAGCCAGATTTCTAGAGCTTGATAAAAGGTAGAAGGTAATGGAAAATGGAAACCATAAATGTAGTTATATTTTTATACTTGTATGACTAGATTTTTTTAACCTAAAGATGATGTTTGCTTTTCAACTGTATATTTGTATTTCACCACACACACACACACACACACACACACACACACACACACAGACACAGACACAGACACACATACAACAGAGAATCTTTAGATATATAAGAGTTTAAGATATTCAGTCAAAGCAGAAACATTTTATGAAAAAATATTGGGGAAAGATGATCAAACAGAAACACAACTGATTCATTTAAATGGCTTTCTTTCACTGAATATTAAGTGTATCTATGGTCAGAGTACATGATGCAATTTTAAGTATTTTTAAATTCTTACTCCAAAAAAATCAATGATCAGAGTATAACACAAGGAGAAAATATCTTGACAATTTATCTTTATTTTTTCTTTTATTCAATATCTGTAAAGTTGCTGATGAAAAATGAAAAGAAATTAAAATCAGAAATAAAAATAAAAAAGATTGGAGTTTAAATAATCCACATTGAATATAGAACTTTAGATAAATGAGGTTTTGAAAGCCAGATGTCCTTGAATGCTGTTTGCTACAGGCACTTTATCATATATCAAATAGTCTGGTTCCATCTAATTTCATAAAAAATGCATGGCTGATAAAAATATGAATGTTAGAATGCAAACTCTTTGTGAAAGTTGTTTATTCCAGCATTTAGTCTTGTCCTACTCTTTGTGACCTCATTTGTGTTTTTTTTTCATTTGGAGAAGATTCTGGAGTGGGCTTACCATTTCCTTCTCCAGTTCATTTTACAGATAAAGAAACTGAACAAAATAAGGTTGAGTGAATTGCACAGGGTCATTCAGTCAGTAACTAAATAAGTCTATATTTGAACTCAGGAAGAAGAATTTTCTTGACCCCAGGAAAAACATGTTGTGTACTAAAATATTTAGCTTCCTACTTCATGAATCTGAATTTGTTTGTGTTTGTGTGGGAGGTGGATGTAATCATTGGCATAACACAGCAAATAATAATTGCTTTTTCCAAATAGTATATCTGCTAAAGACTTAATTTATCAAATATATAGATAACTGAGTCAAATTTATAAAATTAAAATTCATTCATCAGTTGATATATGGTCAAAAGATATGAACAATCAGTTTTCAGACAAAAATAAGCTAACTAGTCATATGAAAAATGTTCTAAATAACTATTGATTAGAGTAATGCAAATGAATACAACTCTGAGTAGAAACTCATAAGAAATAGTTTGATTAATGTAAAAAATATTAAATGTTGCAAAAGATGTGGGAAAACTAGAATACTAATGCACTGTTGGTGGAGTTGTAAATTGATCCACACAGTCTATTTGAAACTATGTCTGAGACTGAACATTCTCTTTGATCCAGCAATACCACTGCTATATCTCTATTCCAAAGAGATGCTCCCACGAAAAAGGAAAAGGATTGAAACTACCAAATAACTACTTTACCGAGCTAGTAAAAAAAAATAGTAACCAAATTCAACTGGAGCAACAAAAGATCAAGAATAGCAAGGAAACTGATAAAAAAAATGTAAAAGAAGATGGTCTAGCTTTATCAGATCTTAAAACTATAACATAAAGTGGCAGTCATCAAAATTGCATTGGTACTGCTTAAGAAATAAAGTAATGGATCAATGGATTAGGAGAGGTTCAAAAGAAACTGCAGTAAATGATTATAGTAATCTACTGTTTGACAAACCGAAAGTCATCAGCTTCTGGGATAAGAACTCACTACTTGACAAAAATTATTGGGAAAACTGTAAAATAGTATGGCAAAAAGCAGTCATAGACCCACATCTCACACCCAGTACCAAAATAATGTCAAAAAATTTATAGGGTTTAGACATAAAGGGCAACACCATAGATAAATTAATAGATCAAGAAATATTCTATCTATTAAATCCATGGAAAGGGGATAAATGTATGACCAAACAAGAATTAGAGCTAATTATAAAATGCAAAATGAATGATTTTGATTACATTAAATTAAATTTTTTTTAACTAATCAAATCAATGCTGCGAAAATTAGAAGGAAAGCAAAAAATGGGAAACAATCTTCACAGATAAGAGTTCTGATATAGGTTTCATTTCTAAAATATATAGAGAAATACATCAAATTAATAAGGTTACAAATCATTCCCAATTAATAAATGGTCAAAAGATATCAATAGACAGTTTTCAAATGAAGAAAGTAAAGCTTTAGATAATCCTGTGAAAAAATGCTCCAAATCATTTTTCATTAGAGAAATGGTGATTAAAACAACAATAAGGAATAATCTTATACCTATCAAATTGACCAAGATGAGAAAAAAGGGGAAATGATCGATGTTGCAGAGGTTTGTGGGAGGACTGGGAAATTGGTCCATTTCTGGTAGAGTTGTGAATGTATCCAACCATTCTAGAGAGCAATATGGAATTGTTCCCCAAAACAATAAAAATATTAATTCCCTTTGACCCAGTAATTCCAATTCAGAAGAAATCATAAAAAATGGGATAAGTCCCACATGTTACAAAATATACATAGAAGCTCTGTTTGTAGTAGTAAAGAACTGGAAATTGAGGGGATGCTCAACAATTGACTAAACAAGTTATGATACATTAACCCTATGAAATATTACTGTTCAATCAGAAACCATAAATGGTCAGACTCTAGAGAAGTATGGAATGAGTTACAGGATTTTATGCTAAGTGAAGGGTGCAGAACCAAGAGAACAATGTTCACATTATAAAGAACACTGTGAGATGATCAACCTTGATGGAAGCAGCTCCTCTCAGCACTTCAGAGAAATAGGACAACTATTTTAGATAGCTATAGACAATGTTATCCCAATCCAGAGGAAGAAAAACAAACAAAACAAAAGAAAAACAACCCTTCAGAATCTGATGAACACTTTATAAAAAGTATCTCTTATGTATCTCTTTCCCTTAATCCCAATTCCTCCTACTGAAAATGACTGATCTGTAAACAAAATATGTATGTGCACTGTTAACCTCACATTTTCCCACTGAGGGGAGGGGAGTGGGGAGGATGGAAGGATATTTTGTCATTTAAAAATATACATGTGTGTATGAATGAAAAAAATTTAAAATTAAAAGTTTTAAAAAGTAAAAGGACATACTTGCACAAAAATATTCATAGCAGTTCTTTTTTACTCCATTTTTATTTTTTCCAGTTATATGCCATTAAAGTTTTTCAAAATTAATCCATTTGCATATTTTTAAGTTACATAATTTAATTCCATCCTCTCTTCCCAGTCCTTTCCCCTCAGTAGTAAACAATCTTGTAAACATTCTACATGTACATTATTTTGTTAGGCATTTTCTGAATGAGATTTTAGGATTGAGGGAAAAGAAAGAAAACCATGAAATAGGAAGAAAAAACAAGGTGTCATTTGAATTCTGTAATATTTTGTTTTGTTTTTCTTCCTCTGGATATGGTTAACATTATCCATAATAGGTTTCCCAGGGTTATTTTAACTCTGAACTGCTGAGAGGACTTGCATTCATCAAAAATGATAAACTCACAATGTTATTGTTAACCTATACAATGTTCTCTTGGTTCTACTCCCCTTCACTCTGCATCAGATTCCTTAAGTCATTACATGCTTCTCTAGACCATTTATGGGTTTCTTAAAGAACAATAAAATTCCATAGTATTCATGTACGATAACTTGTTTAATTCCCCAATTGATGGGCATCCCCTCAATGACCAATTCTTTGCCACTGTAAAAAGGGCTTCTATGAATATTTTTGACATATTGAACTTTCCCCATTTTTAATAATTTTCCTAGAATTGGAATTGCTGGGTCAAAGAGTACGAACAGTTTTATTGTTCATCCCCTCCCTCCCTCCCCCTTCCTTCCTCCTTCCCCCTTCCTTCCTTCCTTCCTTCCTTCCTTCCTTCCTTCCTTCCTTCCTTCCTTCCTTCCTTCCTTCCTCCCTTCCTTCCTTCTTTCCTTTGTTCCTTCCTCCCTCCCTCCCTCCCTGCTCCCTCCCTTCCTTCTTCTTTTCCTTCCTTCTGTCTTACCCTCCTTCCTTCCCTCCTTTCCTCTTTTACTCTTTCCCTTGCCACTAAGTCTTCCAGAGCAGTGAACATTGCCATTTGATCTGCCAACGCCTCCTGAGTTCTGGACCTTGCTATAGGTAGTAACAATAGCAAAAACAACAGTAGAAGCAAAAGCAATACTAAGTACAACAGCACCTGATATTTATAGTGCCCCCAACTATGTATCAGTCTCTATGTTAAGCAATTTGCCAGTAGTATCCAATTTGATTCTCGCAACAACCTTGGGATGTAGCTCTTATCCACTTCCTTATCTTACAATGGAGTATGTTGCCTCCCAACATTTAGAAAGAAAGAGAACTCTTTAAGAGCAAAAACTACCTTGCTTTTCCGTTAGAGTCCTTGGAGTATGTTTGGTACTTAATAGGTGCTTAATAAAAGCTTTTATATTCATTCATATAGATAGAAGATTTATGATAAGAGAAAAATATGAAATTCATAGATATGTTAAAATAAAATTAAAGTAAACTAATATAAAATATTGATCTTTTCCTTGTCAATATATTAAATATTGGGGTATCACAAATGATGTATGTTTTTTAAAAAGTAAAAAAAAAGCAACCTTTCTTAGTTTTCTTAGAATAATGTGGATATATCGTATTTCTTTTCAAATTATCCTTTTTGCCTTCACAGATTCTTTTCAACTCCTAAAAGTTTTCTTGTTTTTTATCTTTAGATTTTACTAACTTCATTTAACATATGTTATAACACACCAGCTATTCATCTCAATTATAAAGAAAACTCCAGACCAATTATAGCACTACATTATTACAAGAACTGCAGGAGCTTATTCTCAAGAGATTCAGATTTTGATGGGTAAACCTCTATAGGCTCATTTACAAATTCAATTCCATTTGCTTATTAATTTTACAAAGTAAATGACTATCCTATCCCCACTCCTACAATAATATTCATATTCATTTTTATTTGAGTTGTAAGAACAAGAATCTTTTGAGTCAACAACAAAAGGCAATGAATTCAAAAACAAACTTTTTGTCATATTGTTTTGTTTATGAAGACATTTCTAAATATCTTTCATCTAAAGTTACTTTGGGGTAATACTTTTATAAAAGAATTGATCTTTCATCATTTCATATTTTTAACTGGTAGACAAAATACAATATAGAAAAGGAAAGTGGTTATGTTAAAAAAAAGATGAATTCATTTTCTACTTTTTTCATTACCACTAAAATGTCCTCTTGGGATAGAAGATTATATACACATGCATCTAACCAATATAAAAAGTCTCTTACATGGGTCTAAACATAGGTGAACATGTATCTTTTCCTGTGTCAAATTTAAGTCAACACTCATTTAAAAGAGTATTTTTTTTGCCTGTGAATGATATTAGTTTTCTAATCTATTAGGATAGAGAAATGATTATGAACAGGATTCCAAAATATGTGAAAATCACTCTATAGAAACATTTCCTTTACTGTAAATGCTATCAGGTCTGAAATGTGCTAGAAACCTCCAAATAAGGGATTTTTCTAGATACAATTGATAAAAATCCTGTGATTTATGAAGTTCTTAACTGTGCAGGTGCAAAAATTAAACAGTATACCAAATCATACAACATCTTTAAATTTTAAAAATAAAAAGAGTTAAAGAAGCATTTATAAGAGATTTGTCTTTGAAAATGAAAATATTGGGCAGCTAGGTGGCTCAGTGGATAGAGCACTGGCCCTGGAATCAGTAGTACCTGAGTTTAAATCCAGCCTCAGACATTTAATAATTACCTAGCTGTGTGATCTTGGGCAAACCACTTAACCCCATTTGGCTTGCAAAATCCTAAAAAAAAAGAAAAAGAAAATATTATTCAACATAGGAAGTGTAAGGATGCCCTATGCAAAGGGGAAATTGTCTTGTTTCAAATAAAAGATGTACGGTGATTATATGTAAATGATTGGAGGTTTATGTGGGTGATTATTACCAGTGATAATTTTATGAAATAAATATATATTTTAAACTGATATAAAAGAATTATTATCTAAATCTAGCTTATGATTGATCTTTATAGATATAACCATATTAAAGTTTCATGTTATTTGGGTACCCAATCTCCCAAATTAGTTCACTCAAGCTCCCTTTTGGATTCTGGAAATGACATTAACCTATCACAAAAGATCATTTAGTAAAATAATTCAGTTGTCATTAATATAGCACTCTACCATAATTGAAGTCAGCCCATTCCTGGCTGAAGTTCCAACTAAAGAAGCGGTTTTGAATGCCATTAGCTCCTTTTATGTTACAAAGCACCTGGTGCTGAATCTATTCTAGCTGAGATTTACAAGGTAGGGGGTCCATTGCTCATCCAAAACCTGACTGAAATTTTCCAGGTTATATGGCATGAATAGGCTATCCCCCAAATATTCAAGGATGCCTCCATTCTCCATGTCTATAAATGTAAAAGGAAAAGATTGCCCTGTGATAATCACAGGGCTATTACTCTTTTAGTCATTGCTATTAAAATCCTTTTTTTTTTTTTGCTTTTTTTTTAGGTTTTTGCAAGGCAAATGGGGTTAAGTGGCTTGCCCAAGGCCATACAGCTAGGTAATTATTAATTGTCTGAGACCGGATTTGAACCCAGGTACTTATGACTCCAGGGCCGGTGCTTTATCTGCTACCCCACCTAGCCGCACCCCCCCCCCCCCTTTTTTTGGCTGTTAAAATTCTTGCCAGAGTCCTTCTCAATAGATGTTTCTTCACCTGGATGGTGGTAACCTCCCTGAGAGCCAGTGTGGCTTTCAGAAAAGGTCAAGGAACAATTGATATGGTGTTTGTTGTCCACCAACTCCAGGAAAAATGCCAGGAAAAGAACAGAGGTCTGTATATAGCATTTGTTGATCTGACCAAGGCTTTTAATACTGTCAGTCAGGAGGGCTTAGAAAATTAAATCAAAATTTGGTTGCCTGGAGAAGTTCAACAGTATTGTGTATCAGCTTTATGATGGTATGCTTGCCTGGGTTTTGTATAGTGGACAATGCTCACTTGATTTCCTGGCCACCAATGGAGTGAAATAAGATTTTGTCCTTGCTCCCATACTTTTTAGCATGATGTTTTCAGCCATATTATCAAAACTTCCCTGAGGATGAACATGGCCTCAAGGTCAGCTATCACATAGATGGAAATTATTCAACTTGAAAAGGCCACAAGCCAAGATGAAAGTGTAGGGAGTGTTAATGCATGATCTTCTGTTTGCAAATGATTGTGTCCTTAATGCAACTTCAGAAGTTGAGATGTAACAAAGTATGGATCGATTCTCAACTGCTTGTCTTAATTTCTGTCTAGCAATTAACACCAAGAAAACATAGATGCTCCATTGGCCACCCCCATACCATCCATATGTGGAACCATTGATTATAGCAAATGGACAAGTTATGAATACTGTAATAAAGTTCACTTACTTTGGCAGTGTTCTTTTCAAGGAGATACACATTGACAAAGAGGCTAACACATTGCCAGACCTAGCTCAATATGAGGGGATGCTCCATAAAAAAATATGGGAAAAACTGATAGACTGAACACCAATTGATGGTCCTAATAGAGTCAATGTAATGACCTCATTTTTATATGTCTGTAAAACCTGGTCAGTCTATCAGTGTCATGTCAGGGAACTTTCCATTTAAATTATTTTAAGAAGATTCTGAAGGTCACTTGGCAGGAGAAGATACAAGACACAGAAGTCCTTTCTCAAACTAGACTGCCAAGCATTCAAGATTACAGAGAGAGAAACTATGACACATTGTTAGAATGCCAGAAGTATACTTGGGAGAAAGATTATTTTATGGAGAACTCATCCAGGGTAAACGATCACAAAGGAGTCAGAAGAAGTGATACTGGGACAACCTGAAGGTCTCTTTTAAGAACTTTAGAATCGATTATGCAGCATGGGAGACAATGGGACAAGAATGCCCAGAATGGCATACCCTCATCATTAGGAAGTCAACACTGAAGCAACTCAAAGGAAACATGACATACTTAAGTTTAGTGTAAGCACCCCAGGTGGACTATATGTGCCCTACCTGTGGTGGAGCATTCTGAGCTCATATTGGGTCTGATTAGTCACAATCAGACAGAATATAATTTCTTTCTAACATGGTGATGTCATTTTAACTCATTAAGTTAAATTCTATAGGAGCTACCACTGCTGTTTTAATGGAAGAAGAAACTGAGTCTCAGCAAATATTAATAGAATCGTAAATCTATAGATGAAATCTCTGAAGGCCATCTAATCCAATCTCTTCCTTTTATACATGAAGAAAATGAAGCCCAGTGAGAATTGTTAATTTGCCTTGTTACATAGGTAGTTCAAATTAAGAGAGACTGGAATTAAATCCAGTTCTCATTTGACTACCAGTTCAACAAATAAGATCATTAAGATCATAAGGTCTCAAAGGTAGATCTAGAAAAGACCTAAGAGAACATTTAATCTTATTCCTTTGGGTTATAGTTGAGGAAAATGAAGGCCGGAGTGGTTCAAATGATTTTCCACGACAGGTGACATTAGTTATCAGAAGTGAAATTTGAACCCTGCTCTTTTGATACTACTACATATAATGTATAGAATAGATCGCCACTATAACAATTTATTCTATAACATAATATTGTCAATTGAATGTTTATTTAATGTAAAGTGCTAAAGAGCAACAACAAATAGAATGCAATGTAAACACACATACACACACACACACACACACACACACACACACACACACACACACAAGAAAGTGGGGTCATATGTTGAATGAGAAACCTACTGGGAAAAGTCCAGCTACCATGAATGATACTGCTATATCATAGCAGTTTTCAGGTAATTTCAAATCAAAGTGGACTTAAATTGCTGTTTTGCTTTTAGAATTCAAAGCAAAGCTAAAGATTTCTCCCTCTAAGGTTTTATACATGGCTGATTTCTCTGTCCCAGATGCTATGGAGAGAGAAGTTAAAATTATTCATTTGGAGAGATGCTATTCTCAACATGCTACTCTACTGATTAATGGGAATCTTTCTAAAAATTTTAATTGAGGCTATAACTTCCCTACTGAGATTTCTCACTCCTACACAAGGATTCTAACAATATTGACACAATTGATAACACTGTCAGTGCTATTTTTTACAAGAAAAATCACTCAGCAATCAAATTCATATTCTTTTCATGTCAAGTCAAATTTGAAAATAGATTTGTTCATAGCACTAAAGTCAATACATATTTTTGATTATATTCAGTACTCAAATCCATCTGTGATTACAATGATTTGGTAGTTCCCTCCTGTGATACAGATTTCAAAACTTCTACACCCACTCACTCTGTGACACTCATCTACATTGCGACCCCCCCTCAATTTTTGTTTCAAATTCATGTGATTTTCTGGAGGTCTTTCTGATTTTCTCAGTATTTCAAGAGTCACAGTGAAGCATTCTTTGCATTAAGTTTTCTTCATTCACTTTTGCCATGCAATAAGCCTGTTTCCTATTATTCATTGTTTGATAGAATTTTTATTCCTGTTTTATATTATCAATTATTTTAAATTTCTTTAAAATAATAAAATTTGCCTCATCTATACATTTCTACAGTGGTGATTTGATGTATTTGATGAAAAGGAGAATCAGTAATTTAGAGACTAGAGGTGTACTAGGCTGTTAGGATACTTTCTTCAACAATGAAGAGCATCTGGAATGGGGTTACCAAAAGTTAGACTTTATTAATGAAGATTTTAGCTACTCAAGGTTAAAACATATTTGTACTACTAAGGTACTATTTTAAGTCATAGTATCAAGTACAGTACTATGGTAAGGGCTCCCTATCTAATGTAAGGTCACAGTTTTGATATTTGTTAAATTTTGACTTTCAAAAAAGTTATTTGCTTTCAGTGTTTTCTGAATTTCAATTCTTCTTGAGTTAGTAATAATCAAATTATTCTGTATTTCAGTTATTCTCTTTCCCAATATAATATTTGGCCTAGAATGGGCTCTCAATAAGCACTTGCATATTAGAGTTTTCTTGACTTATCATATAGTTCAGCAGAAGAGCTATATATTTTTTCAAGTTTTATTATTTTGGGGGGACTGAGTGTATTTAAAAATATACGAGGCTATGAGATTCCAAAGGTGTTTCTTTATCTCTTTTCACTTTCATAGCCACTCGAGTTTAATCCATATTATGGGAACTAGGGCATTCTAATATTGTGGTAACAGTTTACACAAGCGTTTCAGTACAAGTTGTACAAAAAAATAAATGTTATTTATTCTTAAAAAGGAAATACAAGGATTCTGGTCTACGAAAAGGCTCTTGCTTCTATCAATAAGATCTAAGAGCTGGGTGTAAAAATTTGTGACTACTCAAATTATATGTCTCTGGAGCTTTCTTTTTTTTCATTTCAGTAGTGATTTTTATTTTTTAATTGATATTATTTCTCCAAAAACATGTAACAAAAGTTTTTCAGGATTCATCTGTATGCATATGTATATTTTTAAATCATAAAATTTGTCTTCCACCCTCCCTTCCCACCTCCCTCCCCTCAATGGCAAACAGTCAGGTTAATATTATACATATACAGCTGTATTAAACATGTTTACAGATTAGTCATTTTTGGTATGAGGATTTAGAATTAAAGGAAAGAAATACATAAGAGATTTTTTAAAAAAGAAAATGGGAAGTCCATCAGATTATGAAGTATTTTGTTTTGTTTTGTTTTGTTTTCCTTCCTCTGGATGGGGATAGCATTGTCCATAGCCAGTCTAATAGGGTTGTCCAAGCTCTCTGAACTGCTGAGAGAAGCTGCATCCATTAAGGTGGATCATCTCATAATGTTGTTGTTTGTGTGTACATTGTTCTCTTGGTTCTGCTCCCTTTGTTCAGCATTAGATCTTGTAACTCATTCTATGCTTCTCTAGAGTCAAATCATTTATAGTTTCTTATAGAACAACAATATTCTATAACATACATATGCCATAACTTGCACAACCATGCCCCAATTTAGGGCATCCCCTGAATTCCAATTTTTGTCACTAAAAAAGATCTTCTATGGATAGTTTGGAATGTAGAATTTTCCCCATTTTTTATGATTTCTTCTGGATATAGGCCTAGAATTGGAATTTTAGTTTTTATTTTTCTTTGGGCATAGTTCATATTCTCTCCAGATTGGTTAAATCTGAATATATCTTTCTTTTATTTTTTTCCTATCTACACAAAAAGAGACAGCATTAGCCTCTTGAACCCAAAGAGGGATTGTATTGAGGAAGAGAATGAGGTACTAAATACAGTTTTTAGATGTAACTTGATGAGAAACTGAATGTTCTGGTAACACTCAAGCTGAAGAGAATGTTAGTTACTGAAATAGAGGTTTATATGAGCAGGGGGAGATAGTAAAAATGAGAGAAAGCTACAGCAAAGAGGAACTCCGAAAGGGAAGGGAAAATGTAAAAGGGAAAAGTCAAAAAGGTCTTACATGTCTAGTTCCTCTGAAGGGAAAACTTAGAAAGAAAAAATTCTAGAAGGAAAAACAAATAGGAAAATAGAGGGGAAAAGAGAGAGAAAAGAAAAAAAGTAAAAATATAATGTGAAGAAGAAGAAATATAAAGAAAAAGGAAAAACCTTTTTTGGTTTCAGTCTTTCTGTGATATGTGAAATAGCCAAGGTTCCTAGTATCATTTATGTAATAGATAAGAAGGATTTGACCTTCAGGTATACTGCATAATTGGATTTGGTAGGAAACCCCATATAGCTTATACATTGGCACTTTTTCATATAAGCAGCCAAGCAGTATGTGCAAAACTATAACTGGGAGATATGTCAAGAAAACACAAGTTGTATTTTGGTGTCAGGCTGGGAGAGTGAAGGGGTTTATTAATCAACAAAATAGGGAGAGAGTCAGAAATTTCTACCTAAATTTGCTCAGAAACTAATTAAATGGGTAACACATACAAGAAAAATTCAGTAAGACAAAACAATACTTTGTTTTTTAGTAAGGCAATCTATGACATAGTGGTAAATGAATGGTACAGAAAAATAAAGACAATGATTTTAGAGGCAAGGAAGATTACCTTAGGCTAGTGGTCTGAAAAGGGAGCTTGAGAAAATCCTTGAAGGAGTTCTTGAATGAAAATACTAACTAGAGGATACTATTCCAGCCAAAGGCACAAAAAGAACCAAAATATAGACATGGAGAAACATAGGATGTGTTGGGGAGAAAAATAGTTTAGAACAACTTTTTCTCCTGGTTCTATATTGACAATATGACATTGAGATACCTTTTAGACAATTCCTAGTGGTCTATGTTGCTTAATTTTAGAATAATGACACTGGTTATTTTGAGAGGGAGACATTATTATTAGGAAAAAGTCAGAAGCACTACCAAGGTACTAGCTTTTATGGAACACAGATCCACATTCTCTAATTGAGAGAATCCATACTCAGAGTTTAATGCCAAATAACAGAATAGATATTTCAGTATATATAGGATAACTGATAAATCAGTACCTGTGTAAAGAATCAAGTTGCACAATTTGAGTTTAATCCTGACCGTACACTATAGTGTATTTAAGTAATATTCTAGAAAAAGTATTCAGATTGAAATGATTCTTTTGGGTATTCTAAGATTCAAAACAACAAAATGTAGAGGAGAGAAATTCAGGAAATATCAATCCCACACCTTCTATTGAATTTATGAACACAGTTGTCTATAGGGACTTGAGCTTTAATACCCCTAACATGACATTTCAGGTGCTTTGATAAGGAGGTGATCAGGTCATTAACTAATACTGATCAACACTCAGATAGTTTTATCACTTATTTCTTTCAGTTATGAAGTAAGGAACATTATTAATATGAAACATACACAATACTGAACTGATTTTTAGCAGTCATAGTCTGTTCAAGCAGCAGTACAGATGCCTTAGGCTAGCCTAAGGTCAAATCCATTAGTGCATGCTAAAATCATCAATAAATGATAGATTTTTTATTATCTTTTAATTAAACTCCTTGTGTCAGGGTATGAATTGTAAATTTGACCTTTGGTATCTAGCTACCTTCTTATGCACATGTGGCATTTTCTCTTGGTAGATTTAAAAATCAGAATTTAAAATTACCTTCAACATGGTATTTTAAAAGTCAGTACCTAATTGCAGTAGGCAACTCTGATTTTTAGGCAGTATTGTATTAGTTGTGATAGCATACATATTCATATGTTATAATATAGATGACATATTCTGATTTGCTCAGGAATTACAGAAATTTAGCCAATAAACACTTAAGAAGGAAAAAACATAAAACAAAAATACTCTGGCATAATCATTGTACCTTAAACAATTTCACTTGTCCCTATTACATTCTATAACAGAGAATGGGAAGATAAGACTGCTGTGGCTCTAGTCAGGAACTGATATGTGCCAGGGTCCAAGCTATAGAAGAGAAATTCTTCAAGAGGTTTTGAAGGCCTCTGGAGAATTTGGTTGCTTCTAAACCATTCAACTGGGGAATTGACTTTTTCTCTGAAGAATTCAGCCTCAACAATTATCTTGCATTTTCAACTTGGGAGAGCTGCATATGCTTTTTTAATGGCTCAGAACTCCCAGAGGATTATCTTTTCTGACCCACCATATATTTACATGATTAGGTAAATAAATCTTGCTGTATAGTAAGGCTATATAGCCTCTGCAGGGAAATTCCCATCTGTTGTTGTATTCTTAATGTGATCTTGCAGCTAGATTCAGAATTAATAATCCAGGATGATTATTACTAGCCCTGAGAAAATTTTCAACATGCTGTCCACCCTTAGGTTATGTCTACATGTGTAAACTAGTTGTGTAGGTTTAATTAACTTAACTTTTTATTTAATCGTGGCTGCTCTTTGATGCATTCTATCCTTTTTTCTCTTTCTGTTTCTCTTAATTTTAATTTTCTATCTATCTATCTATCTATCTATCTATCTATCATATATCCATCTATCTCTGTTTTTCTCTACTTCTGTATCTCTCAAATTAAACAAGGAATTGAACCAACATTGTCAAACCTCTTTATTACTAACATAGCCATGCAAAGGTTAGTATTTTCCTAGGCAATCCACATTTCTCTACTCCACCACTCCAACTCATACAGAAGACTCTATGCCATCGTGCCACTAATATATTTTTCATTTCAACTACTGTAAAGTTAAATATTGTCATTAGGACTAAAATCATTCTTTTTTTTCCCTTCTCTTTCATGTTCTTTCTCAACCATCGATTTCTAAAACACTGAAATACAAAATACCTTGATAAACTAGAAATAAATACATAAATGCATGCATGAATATATATTTAACTCTACACCTATATATGATGCTCACACTCATGCATATATATGCACATGAATCTGTATACATACCATACATGTGTTTGCAGAATTGTGTTACCACACATGTAGATTAAATGATCATATAAGTCTCTGCTCTACTACGTAGCAGTATATACAATATTAGATAAACTATGTATACATATTTTACATACATATGGATATGTGAACATACAAACAGGTAAATATTCATGAGGTGAGTAATCTCAGGTTACAGATAAGTTTGAGGTGCAAAATATAATCACTTGAAATTAGCGTGATATGGTTTTATGAACACAATAGGTTCTTTTTAATGAATGAAACTTATATAGTTCCTGGATGGTTTAGTCCCTAAATCCTAATCTTGGTATTGTTTCCTTCTTTGCCCAATCATTGTCTTCTCATTATCCTCTTCTAAAATTCAAAGGTATTCAGCTACTTAGTCTATAAAATACAATGAAATATATGCTAAGTCTTTATCGAAATGTGCATATCTTTGCATATTTGTGTACCTTTAGGCTGGAATTTAAACACTCGTTTCAGTTGTGTCCTATTCTGGTTTTTGTAGCAAAGATACTGGAGTCATTGACCATTTTTCTTCTCCAACTTATTTGATAGATGAGGAACTGAAGCAAACAGGATTAAATGATTTTTCCAGGGTCACACAGTTAGAGTGTTGAAGGCAAGATGTGAAATCAGAAAGATGAGTCTTTCTGACTTCAGGCCCAGCACTTTATCCACTGCTCTACCTAGCTTCCAAACATATGTGTATTATTTTATCTATCCTTGAAACTTTAAACAAATACTGCAAATATATAATTATTTGGGCCTAAATTTGAATATGTGTAAGAAAATATCCAATTCCTTTGTATCTTTCACTTTAGCACACTTCTTTAAATCCAATATTGTATCAGTGATATTAAATGACTATGAATCATGAAATAGTCCAAGAAATAGTCCAATCAGAGGAAAAAAAGAAATTCACAGTTGCAAGTGGCTCAAGGAACAATGGAAACCTCATGGAGGACTCAAGCAGCACATTACCAATGGCAGGTTAAAAAGAGTCTGAAAATGCATCATCATGGATATGTATGACTGGAGAAGCAGGCTTGTAGACAGATCAAATAGCAGAAAACAGAAAGTTAGCATTAGTGTTGTGTTTGTGTATGTATATATAGATATGTGTATGTTTTATATATTATATTTATATTTATTCATATATTATATATGTATTATATATATTTTATTTTATTTGTATTATATTCCATGTATTATTTAAAGAATTATGGTGAAATATTTGGTATGCAGGATGGTTCCTAATATAAGGGTAGGAACATAAAAAAAATTACACAGGATGAAAATTATACAAAACTGAAGGGTTTGATCTCTAGTAAGAGAAAGAACCATGATAGTCATGAGATTGCACACCTGTTTAATGATAGGAGTATAGTGAAAATAAACTATGTAAGATTGTGATCAGTCTTAAATTTTGTAATGCACTTCACTATTGAAGTTCTTTTACTTTTGATTTAAATTTTGTTAGAAAAGGAAATCATTATATTGGAAAAAAATTTTACATATTTTTTTCAGTACAGCTATTTTAAAATAAATTTCCATCATTTCAAAAGTTTCAAGTCCATGTTAAAGTAAAAGTATTGGAATATATTATAACTTCATAATAAAGTGAGAATTATTGCTTATATTTTAGAGAAGGAAATGCTATTCCCTCTGCATTATTGCTGTTGTAGGGAAAATACCCTTTAGAAACCTGCAAATGAGAATTCAAAAAATTTTAATCTAAAAATTAAACAACTTCAGATATTTCAAATTGATCTTCCAAACTCTTATTAAGTTCTTATTTTATTTACATCATCTAGTACAAAACAAATTGAAAAATGAATTATATATAATAAAATTGAAACTTGATTTTCCTTATACTTTTTCTCTAAAGTCTGAGAAGTTAGCTTCAGTTCCTATCTTTCTATTCATGGGCAATTCACTTTACTTCCCTAGAACTCAGTTTGGATTAGTTAGTATTTAAGGGTCCTTTGAATTCTAAATCTATGATTTTGTCAATACTTACCTATAGGACAATAGCCCCTTACAGAGACTTGACTATAATTTCCATGATTGTAGCCAGACTTTAAAGCTTCTTGGTAAGACACAAAGATGATCTATATCCTTTGATAAAAACAGCTAGGGCAGAATTCACTTGACATTTCCAAGGAATTTAGTTATTGAATAAGTGGAAATTGATCTAGCTTTTTTAGAAATGGATCTTATTGGGTTGTTAAAATGGTTGATAAAAGTTAGAGTTCCTCTACTGTTGCCTGGATTTTTTCAGTTGCCTAGACAAAGATGAAATTATACAAAGCACAATGATAGCCTTATTTCCTAAGAAAAACTACTGTGAAAAAATATTTATTAGTTGTGAAAAAGAAGTGCTGTAAAAGAATTTCCTTCAGTCTACAAGTGGTCACAATATTTTGACAATAATGGTATAAATCTTAAATTTACTTTAGATTTATAATTTTGTTAAAGATGTGGGGGGCTTTAATATTTTCTAAATTTTAATTGATATTATTCTCTAATACTTCAATAATCCAATTATTCAATACTTCAAGGTTCTCTGATTTTGTCAATTCAGGTATTTCATCCATGGATACAGATCACAACATTTCCATTTCACATCTTAATGGATTTTTATGTGCTATGAACAGAAATCTTGCAATTCTTTACCCTTTTTTTCAAAGAGGACCAATGACATCATGGGTCATGACTTGACTTGTCTGTGAATTGAATTCAAGGGAAGCAGAGTTGCATAAAATTGATCACCTAATTTTCTCTTCCTGAGTCATCAAAGTCCAGTGATAGGATAAAAAACTTAAGATGACTGGTGATGACCCAGGATGTAGTCACCTTATCTAATCACTCTGCTATATCTGCTCCATTTGTCTTTATGGCTGTTGGAATAAATTTATCTCATCTATCCATTTCATTAGGGCAATTCTTCCTATGCTTGGAGTAGATGTTTCCCTAAATCACAGACAAGTTTAAGACTTCTTGGTTACCCTGATTTTTCAAGACAGCATTACTTTGGTGTGCTCCATGAACTTGTTTGGAGTAACAGGTGAAAGTTGGGTGAAAAGTGGATGACAAAGGTGAATATGAGTATTCCTAAAAACTGTTCTGGTAAGCTTTTACAAAGAACATAGAGACGGACTCTTTCTGCTTTTGGCTAGGAAGCTTTCAAATGTCAACTATATTTTCTTATTCAGATTAAATCTCAAAGTATTTTCTGCTTAGTAGTTGAAATACACCTTTCATCTTTCAGGAAAGATCAAAAGAGGATTTAGGCAAATGATCATGAATCTTAGTATTATTTAAATATGAATCTATTTAACTTAATAAAGAAGTACATTATGTGTTTTGAGCATTTAATTTGCTAAAGTTCATCCAACTTAATACATGGGGAAAGGAATAAAAAGGGTTGAAAGAATGTGATATAGAGCCAATGTTTTAGAAATTTAAAAATAAAAACAATTTTAATTTTTTATTTGATATTCCTTGTACCAATTTAAATGTATGTTTATCTATAGAAGGAAATGTTTTTGAAGTGCAAAAAAATAGCATCCAACTCTTGAAGTCTCTAATCTTGACCTTCTGTTTGGATATGCACCATCAAATCTAATATTTGAAAACAGCTGTGATAGTGAAATTTCTTTGGCAAATTTCCCAGTGTCACTTCCATTACAATAAGTAGATGTTTTCATTGAACTGAAGAAAAGTGATTTTGAAACTCTGCAGTAATTCTCTTAAGCCCTTGCTCTATAACCCCAGAGAAGCATGATTTTAAGTTGGCTCCAGCATTAGATCTTTCTCTTGGAACTTGCCTTGTAAGTCAGGATACTTTTTGGAAAGCATTTGCTCAGAAGTATACTGAATAGGAATTAATTTTTTAAAAATCAGTAAAAGTTTTAGATTACTGTTATTTTCAGTATCAGGAGGACATTGTCATATGTCCTATAAAGATCTATGATTTCACTTTGAAATAATGGGAAAACTAAAATTTTAAAATGCACTTTAAAGTATTCTATTAGATTACATGATTAGATGTAATGACACATATTAGCTACTCTTATATGAGTCATTGATAGCTTTAAAAATTATGTTCAAAACTTTCTTCATATGGAAAAATTAATCTCTTTCTGATTGAATGTTTTTCACTTAACCTAGGGTTTTTTTTGGGGGGGTAGTTTTTGCAAGGCAATGGGGTTAAGTGGTTTGCCCAAGGCCACACAGTTAGGTAATTATTAAGTGTCTGAGGTCAGATTTGAACTGAGGCACTTCTGACTACAGGCCGGTGCTCTATCCACTGCAGTACATAGCTGACCCATTAACCTATGTTTTTGAAATACTTTCTTAAAAGTGATTAACAATGAATATAAACTGAGCCTACTGAAAATTATATTTGCAATTTCAATTTGCATTTATCTTTTTATTTATTTTCCTTTCTCCATTAATCTCTTACTGATCTAATACATTGAATAGTAGGTTGGTTTGTTATTACCATGAACTTTCTTTTTTTTCTATTACTACAAGTGAAAATCATTCTGCAATGCTAATGAATTTATAGTTCTTTCTAGAAATTTATAGAACCTTTTGCATTTGTCATGTTAATACAATGGCGTAAGATCCATATGGTTTCCTTGTGTTTCATATAAAGGAGGGGTTTTTTTTTGAATAAAACATTACAAATTTGTTCTCTATTGATCTGAGCCTACACTAAGGAATAATCCTAATATTTAGACAAGGACTGGGCTTTCTGACCAACATTACATTTACATTCATTTCTACTTAATCCCTAGTTTCATTATGAGTGAGATAAAATTAAATTTGCTAGAAAAGTTGATAATGAAATAGAAACAAGGAAAAAAGTAGTGAAGGAAATATGAAATGTCTATTATATTCCAGCATTATGAGAATTACTTTATAAAAATTATCTCATTTGATCCTCTCAACAACCTTGACAAGTATTATCATTATCTTCATTTTAAAGTTGAAGAAAATGAGACAGACAAAAATTGATTGACTTTCCCAGGGTCATACTATCCCAGAATCATACTATCCCAGGGTCAAATCTATCCCAGGATACATTTGAATTCATGTCTTCCTGACTCTAGATTCAGTAATCAAGAGGAAGAGAAAGTGCTAAGAAATGAGAGAGAGAGAGAGAGAGAGAGAGAGAGAGAGAGAGAGAGAGAGAGGTCAATCAATGAAGTTATGAATTCAGAGAACCATCTACTCCAGGAAATCATATGATCAGTGGATTCACATGTACCAAGAAGCAGTATGTATAATAATGTCCCCTTCAGAAGCTTTATACATGTAATAAAGGGCCATGGTCTTCAGAAGCACATGGACCAGAGATACATGTGTTGTCCTTGCCATGGCATCACTCACTAAATTTTCTCCCTCTCCCACTGCAGGTTTAACAATATAAGTATCTAATAATTCAATTATTTGGTTCTTAATACTCTTATTGCTGCTATAGTCTCATTATAGATGCAATTATCTTATTCCATCCTTCCTAATATTGCATAAATTAGATAAATAATTTGCTCAAATATCTTCAGTTGATTGTTCTTGTTGTTTGTTATATCAAACATTTCATGATCCTTGTGTGGGTTTTCTTGACAAAGATGTTAAAGTGATCTTTCATTTCCTTCTTGAGTGACTGAAGGAAAAGAGAGATTAAGTGATTTGCCCAGGGCCTCACAACTAGTGAGTATCTGAGACCAGATTTGAACTAATTTTTCCTGACTCTAGATCCAGTGCTCTAGACACTGAGTCACCCAGATGCTTCAATTGTTTCTTATTATAAAATAAATTCAAAAACTTCTGATAAGTTATTTAGTAAAAATCCTACAGAAAATTGAGTTAGTCACTGGCATTTGTTAGTTAGGCATTTGTTAATACCTAGTGAAATTGGACAAGTCTAACTTTTCTGAATTTTTTTTTTTGTAAAATGAGGATGAGTGGACAACAAAAGAATGTTCTTTTACCTTTGTCTTCATAACCACAAAATGCCTCATTTAGTAAATGTATAACCAATGTTTAATAAATTGAATCAATAATATATGTCTAGCTCTAAATCTACAATCCAATGATCACTCTTAGAATACACTGTTGTACTCTATATATTTCATTCTATCAGGCTTTTCCTCATACTGTCTATACCTCAGTCTGACTGAACTATTCTCTGTCTCACAAAACACAAAATGCTCTCTCAGACCACCCATATCTCATTTCCACATGAATGTGTATCTATATCTGGATCTCTAGGATCTAAGTAGCTAGTTAGATATGATAGATATTGTTTTATTCTTTCTCTTTGCATTGTTAGGAGTTAGCACATCCATATATACTCTTACACATATATGCTAACATTGATAATACAAACAAATTGGAACAATCACTATGCATGTGCACAAATGGTACAGGTTCATGATTTAAAAAATAAATATTTGAGTTTATCTTTTAGGCCAATTGATGAAATGCTTGATGCCTTTAAGGAAAGAAAAGAACTCTGAAAAGGTAGCTTAAAATTGTCAGATACTTTCACTAGAAAAACAAGAACTAGTTGACTTTGTCTTCCATCAAAATGATCTCCTTAGGTAAGAGGTTGGCAAATGCATCTTACTAATAACAATTAGAATTATGAATGATATAAAACTAAAAAAAGTAAATTAGTTTAATTCATTCGATTCCATCCAGTTCATCAAAAATTTTTGAATAATTATTGTGTGTGACGAGCTAGGATAACTGTTATTGGTTCAAATGTAAAAATTGAAAAATCTTAATCTTTAAAAGACTTAAGTTTAATAATGGGTACTAGTGATAGAAGGAGTATAACAAATGCAGAGCAATAAATACTAAAATTTGATGAGAGAGATTTTTGACTGACTTTTTAAAAATTACATTTTCTCCCAACTTCTTAAAAGATCTATGGTTACATCAGTTATGCCCATATAAACTAAAAAGATGGCGACTTCACACCTTAGCAGATAGTTTAATGAGTTTTGTTGCCAAATGTTCTTCATATGGCTAATCTTCTGTTGATTAACATCTGAATTTAAATAGGTTTGCTCCTGGACAAAATATATACAATATATCCTTAGTCACCTTTATAAAATGGTTTCAGTTTTGTGGGAAATATGAAAAAACATGTTTTCATTTTATTTTTTTTTATTTTGGGGGGTTTATTTATTTTATATTATTACAATAATGTTGTTATGAGAGTAAACATAACCCCCCCACCAAGATGAGAAACCTCAAGAATAGTGAGAGAGAAAAAAATGTACTTCTTTGTTCAGATTTCAATGGCTCTCTCTGGAATGAGTTGCCTTCCCTATCATAGCCACCAGAGAAGTTGCTTCAATATTTTTCCCACATTTGCTATCACTAGCTATATTTCCCTCCACTCTGTTCCTCCCCACTCTCATCTATTCCATTCTCTCTCTCTCCTTTCATCCTGTTCAGAAGTGTGTGGTATCTGAGTATCTTCTCCCCTGATCTTCCTTCTCCCCTACCACCTACTCCCCGCCCCACCAGTTCTCCCTTAATCCACCCCTTTCTTCTCATTTTTCTCTAGGGCAAGATAGATTTCTTTACCCTATTAAGTGTGTATGTTATCTCCTCTTTGAGCCATTTCTGATGAGAATGAAGGTTCATTCATTCCCCCTCACCTTCACCTGTTCCACTCCATTGTAAAAACTTTTTCTTGATTCTTACGTGAAATATCTTAGCTCCTTCTTCCCCTCCTTTTTTCTTCCTCCCAGTACTTTCCTTTATCATCCACTGACTCCATCTTTTTACTATATTTTACCATTATGTTCAGATCCTTCCTATGCTTTGTCTATATATGCTTCTTCTAACTGATCTTATGAATGATAAAATTCATATGAGCTATCAGTATCTTCTTCCCATTCAGGAACACAAATAGTTTAACATCATTAAGTTCCTCATAGTTAGTCCTTCTCATCTACACCCTCTATGGTTCACCAGAGTGCTGTACTTGGAGATCAGAGTTTCTGTTCAGGTCTGGTTATTACAATAGGAAAGATTGAAAGTTCCCCTGTTTCATTAAAAGTCCATCTTTTACCCTGAAAGAGGTTGTTTAGTTTTTCTGGGTAGTTGATTCTTGGTTGTAAACCAAGATCTTTTGCCTTCTGGAAAATGATATTCCAAGCTGAGAAGCCCTTAATATAGATGTGGCCAGATCCTGTGTAATCCTGTCTATAGAGCCATGGTAGTTGAATTGTTTGTTTATGGCAGCTTTTAGTATTTTCTCTTTGACTTGGGAGTTTTGGAAATTTTTCTGGAAGTTTTTCTTTTGGGATCTCTTTTAGGAAGTGATCTTATTGGAGTAAGAGTAGAGTTTAGTCTAGTTGCAGGCCAGCAGCAGACCTAGGGATAACCATATCTATAACTATAATGACTTCCAGATCTCTCAGGTCAGACAATTATTCAGAAGGAGATTAGAGTGGACACTTTGCTAGCACTGGCAAAAGGGTTCTTTTGAATAACCCATAGGCGGATCTCAGTGGCCATCCCAGGACAATGGGAAATAGTGAGAGGAACAAGGACCTAATCATAATTTAAAGGTGGAAAATACTGCATATGGTCTCTAATAAACTAGAGCACAAGACAGGAGAATTAGGAATTCAAATCTCAGATCATACTATAGAAGTGAAAGTCCAAAAACCTATGGAGTTAGCTCTGAAAATATCTCAATGAAAAGTTTGAAGCTTGAGGCAGTGTCCTCATCACACAAGAGTATAATAACTCAATTTAAACAAAAGTTACTTAGTTAGACTTGAAATAAACTTGAAAAATGGGCAAATAACAATAAGCAACCTGAAATATAGAACATTAAGAATATTAAGTATTTGGGGCTGCTAGGTGGTGCAGTGGATAAAGCACCGGCCCTGGAGTCGGGAGTACCTGGGTTCAGGTCTGGTCTCAGACGCTTGGTAATTGCCTAGCTGTGTGGCCTTGGGCAAGCCACTTAGCTCCGTTTGCCTTGCAAAAACCTAAAACAAAAAGAATATTAAGTATTAAGGGAAGATCAAAAAACCTAAATTAGAAGAAAAGAAAATCAAAGCAACTACATCTAAAGTCATGAGAAAAACATGAATTTGTCTCAGGTCTTGAAAAGCTCAGAAAGGATCTTAAAAAAAATGAGAGAGAGAGAGAGAGAGAGAGAGAGAGAGAGAGAGAGAGAGGAAAATGGGAAAAGAAGTAATAATGATGCAAAAAAATCAAAGAAAAAAGTGTAAATAACTTGGTAAAGGAGGCACAAAAAATTCTGAAGAAAAAAACACCTTCAAATATAAGCAAATATTAACAGAGGCATACAAATTCAATGAAGAGAAGGCCTTAAAAATAAAATTAATCACATCAGAAAAAAAAGACAACAAACATTCATTGAAGAAAAGAACTAATTGAAAGTTAGAATTGGTTAAATGCAAAAAAGAGATATAAAAGTTAATTGAAATTATTCCTTAAAAATTAGAATTGTTCTAGTAGAATCTAATGGTTCCATTAAACTCTGGGAAATAATGAAAAAAAAAGAAAAAATATGAACTGTCCCAATGGGAAAAAAAAAAAACTCATCTGGAAAATGGATCCTGGATTATATATTTTAAGAACTTTTATTCAAACTGAAAGCTATGACTAAAAAAGAGAGAGAGACTAGATAACATTTTAAAGATATTATCTAAGAGCTAAAGGACACATTAGAAATTGAAAAAATCCACGGATCACCTTCTGAAAGAGATACCAAAATCAATATCACAGGAATACTACAGACAAATCCAGAGGTCCCAGATCAAAGAAAAGTATTTTATGTAACCAGAAAAAAAAATAAAACATGTGGAGCCCTAATTTTGATCATGCAAGCTTGAGCAGCTATCATTTTAATGGAATATGATATTTTGGAAGGCAAAGGAGCCAGGATTATAAACAGAAATCACTTACCCACCAAAAGCAAATATAATCCTTCAGAGGGAAAATGAATATTAAATTATGAAGAGAGATTCTAAACATTCCTGATGAATTGAGCATAGCTCATTAAATTTTTGACAAACAAATAGAAGGTTAAGAGAGACCTAAAATGTAAAATTTGAAAATGTAATCGTAAGGGACTCAATAAAGTTAAAGTGTTTAAATTTCTTTATTGGAAGATGAAACGAAGTGCTTTATCTTTATTAGGACAGTTAAAAGGAATACATAGAGGGCTTTGGTTGTTGGTTCTGTTAGAATGCTCTCAAAATATATGAAAGTGGGAAAAGGGGGAGAGGAGAAGGGGGAAAAGAGAGGTAGAATGGGAAAATTTGTTTCACATAAAAAGAGGCATGCAAGAAAGAGCTTTTATAATAGAGGGGAAAATGGAAGTAGTAGGCAAGTTTTATAAAATTGGTTCGAAGAAGAAAGAAAATATATAAGCACTCATGTGGGAATGGAATGTAAGTTACTCAATAGAGAAATAAGAAGGGAAAGGGATAAGAGAAAGTGGAGGGATAAAGGAGAGGACTGATTGAGAGAGGCTGGGCTTGGAAGCAAAATATATTTTGAAGAGAAAAGTATATATGTACATATGTATATACATATTATATTTATGCATATTTATAAGTGTATATGTATGGAGAAAGACTGAGCAAAAGAGAGACAAAGAACAGATATAATGAGAGTCAGAGAACAAATATAATGAGATTGAGGGAAATTCACTTAGTAATCATAACTATAAACAGAATAGTTGAGTTCACCTATAAAATCAGTGTAGCAGAATGGATAAGAAAATAGAATACAGCAGTATGTTGTTTAAAAGAGATATATGAAACAGAACACACAGAGTTAAAATAAAGGACTGGAGCAAAATCTAATTTTCTTCAGCTGAAATGAAAAAGACCAGGATTAATGATTATGACCTCAGTCAGAGCAAACCCAACATACATTAATTAAAAAGGCATAATAAGGGCAAATACACTTTGCTAATGGGTACATAGATTTATGCGTGAAATACAACAAATATCTCTGATAAAGATCTCATTGCTCAAATGTATACTAAGTATAGAATTGATCAAAATGTATAAAAATAACTTATTCCTCAATTGATAAAAGGCCAAAGAATATATACAACCGTTTTTAGCAGAAGAAAACAAAACTATCTTATCATAGGAAAAAAAAAAAGTTCTCTAAATAACCATAGAATAGATAATTGCAAATTACAACATTTCTGAGGTACCATATCACAACTAACAGAAATAATGTATGCTTCAGGGAATGTGGAAAAAATAGATACACTAATGTAATATTGGAGGAGTTGTGAACTTTGTCTGACAATTCTGGAAAACCATTTGGAACTGTGATCAAAGGGCTATAAAACTGTGCAGTCCCTTTGATCCATCAATACTACCTCTAGTTCTATGTCCCAAAGAGATCAAAGAAAAAGGAAAATTACCTACTTCAAAAAAAATTATAGCAGTCCTTTTGTGGTAGCAAAGAATTGGGAAATGAGGAGGTTATTCATCAATTGGGGAATGAACGAATAAGTTGTGGCATATGATTGGGGTAGAATGCTATAGTGCTATAAGAAATTACAAGAAGAGGATGGTTTCAGAAAAACAAGAAAACAAACAAACATGGCAAGACTCACATGAAGTGATGCCAGTGAAATGAGAACTGTGAGACCACTTTTCACAGCAACAGCAATGTTGTAATGATGATCAACTATGAAATAACTGGCTGCTCTGATCAATATAATTATCCAAAGCAATCCTAAAGGACTTGAATAATAAAAAAAAAACTACCTCCAGAGAAAGAACTCACATACTGTGTACAAATTAAAATATTTTTCACTTTTTTCTTGCTTTTTTCACTTGTACATTTTTTCAAATGATTTCATATGTATAATTAATATATTAGTTGCCTTCTCAGTGGTTAGAATAGGGGGGGAGGATGGAAGAGAATTTGGAATTCAAATTTTATTTTATTTATGTTTAAATTTTTTTTAAGTAAAATTCAAATTTTAAAAGAAAAATATTTAAAATAAATAGTAACTTTAAAAAGAAAAGTTAATTGTGGTTTTATAATTGAATTAAGGATAAACTGGAATGGATAGGTTTGGGATACCTATTATTGGAGAGAACCACATTGGTTAAGACCTTCAATCAATTTCTTTATTGGAAAATGAAAAGATCTCTCTTGAAAACCATATTGTCCTTAATTTATTTCTCAATCCTCCCACACAAAAGAAATAAACAAAAAAGTTTTCATAACAGGGTTTTGGAATAGCAGAGATTTGGGCATTATAGTTTCCAGATTGCACTTTAATATGTATATATAATACACACAACATATATCCATATATATATGTATACATACATAGATAAGTATTCATGAAAATGCATATATATGAGTATTATTCATTATTTTGTATAATCCACTTTAATACTAGCTGCACATCAAGCAAGAGTTGTATAAATGTTCCATGATCTCAAGGTATATGTGCTTGGATGAACGTAGCAATAACTTTCTAGGTTAACAGAAAATCTGATTATTTTAATTGCCAACCAATTAATAACGTCATGTTCTCTCTGAGCAAGAAAGGAGGTTGAAATACATCTAATACAGGACCCCTCATTTTACAGTTGAGAAAACTGAGACTCAGAGAGAGGAAGTGATTTGCCTTATTGCAAGACAACTAGTTATTGGTCAAACTGAATAATTCCTAGGTCTCTTAAATACTGATTTAAGTTTAAGTTTAAGTTTTTTTTCCACTGGGCAGTACTACTTTCTTATATTGTGACTAGGAATTTTATCTTGTTGTTCCAGGGTTGAAATTTTGTTTCAAGATTTCAGCAAACACTTACTTTTAAGTTTTAAGTTTTATTTATAGGAAAATATAGGGCATGGGACCTAGGATTCAGGAAGACCTGACTTCTAAACCTTTCTCAGATAAGAGAGAAGGGAAAGGATTAAGTGTTTATAAGGTGCTTACTATTGTGACAAATGAAATAGTATCTTTAATCTTCACAACAGCATGAATAGCTGCTTTTACTATCTTCATTTTGCAGTTGAGGAAACTGAGGCAAATAGAACTTGAGTGACTTGTTCAAGGTCACACCACTGAGTCTACTGTCTGTATGACTGGACAAGTCGTTATACTTTGTCTCATTTTCATCTTCTGTAAAATGTGTCTCTTGGATTAGGTAGCCTCAAAAAGTCTTTTCCAGTTTTAAAAGTACAATCCTATAGTTGTATGTATTTTATTTCTTCTAAAACATTTATCAACTAATAAAAATGGGTTCAACCACTAGCTTTAGGATGTTATTCCTCCTATTTTTCCCCCTCTAGCTTAATTTCCAAATGTGGTTGGATTACAATAGCATTAAGAGTCACATAATGACATATGTCATATACAAAATTGATGTTGTTCATTAAATATTTTAAGTAACATGCAGTGAAGGTCTTGTTAAATCTTAATTAAGTACCTATCTGGGAATCTTAATTTAAAGTGTTGCCCAAGTGTGCTGAAATAACCTCGCACTGTGAACACTTGTCAGAAGAAGCTAATTTGGCATTTGTTCTTTGGAATTGATTTACCAGTACACTGCTACATGGAATTTTCTTAAGAAATATTTCATATATAGGAATTATCCTTTAGAGTAATTGGATATGAACATCTGTGTCTTCAGAAAATTATGCATTTCTGAAACAACATTCAAAATTACATTTAAAGAAATCATCTCTGTGTAACAGCTTGTAGAGCTACAGCAATATGGGGATTAAGATTCTATTAAGGAAAGTTTGCTTAACTTTGTTGGAATTAGCACTGATATAAATTGTCAAAGAAAAAAAGTAAAAAAGAATACAAGTTGCAAATCAAGGTGATTTAATGGTAGTAACTGAGACAAAAATATATTATTAAACTATGTTGTTGTTTGTCCTTTCTTTTCATTTATATGCAATGATATAACAGGTTAATTTCTTGACTTTTGTGTCAACCACATTTAAGTGTGGCAGAATTCCACAAAGTCTTCAACCTCACTAACCTCACTCTTTCTTCCAGAATCATCAAAACCCAATGTCAAGACAAAAATCAAGATGATTGTCACTGTATCAGAACGCAGGATAACTGACTTCTTGAATATCTCCCCAAGTTCTACCCTCGTGACCTTGGAAGAAATTGTTCTCATCTGTCAATTCCTCCTGGGGATGTCTTCAAAAGCTTGAGGTGGACATCCCATAATTTAATGAGAGGTTTGAGACCTGGTGGGTACCTTCACTTTCGCTTAGTACACCTGCTTAGCCTGATTTCCTGGAATGTGACTGCTGAATGTTGTATACCTTTCTAAAATCACAGGTCAAAGTTTGGTGAGAAGTAGACAGAAAAGAAGGATGAACAGCCTTGAAAAGGGCTTGGCAAGTGATCCCAAAAGAGTTGCTGATTTTCCATGAACTCCCCATTATATCCCTAGACTTTAACAGTGCCTTTCTCAATTATAGTTCCAAATGTATGAATAAATCCACCTTAATTCTTTTAGGATTACTTTTTTCAACTGCAAAAGGGTGTTAGAAATATTTTTACTCCATATATATATAAGCTAGGGCTTATGGTATTGGAATTTTTCAACATTTATTTTTTCTATGCTGGTATTGATACATTTTATAATCATGCTATATTTTTTAAAATATTTAATATTTATTTATTCTCATTTTGTACAAATAATACTTTTTATATATTAATAAAATATTCTTGTTTAATAGTAAACAAAATACCCCCTCCCCCCAAAAATATAGACTCATTTGAGCAATAAAGTAAAGGGGAGAGAAAAAACTAAAATTAAAAAAATAATAGTAATAATTGTAGGTATGGCCAGGTGGCACAATGGATGGAGCACCAGCCCTGGAGCCAGGGGCACCTGAGCCCATATTCTGCCCCATACACCCAACAATCACCCAGCTATGTGACATGTAAGCCACCCCAACCACACTGCCCTGCAAAAAACAAACAAACAAAAAGACCCAAAATAAAATAAAATAGTAATAATAGTAGGGGGTGGATGGGTGGCAGACAGAGCATTGGCCCTTGAGCCAGGAGCACTTGGGTCCAAATCCATCCTCAGACACCCAAAGATCACCCTGCTATGTGGCCCCAGGCAGGCAACCCAGCCCCATTTGCCCTGCACTCCCCCCAAATAATAATAATAAAAAATGTGCTTCAGTCTTTGTTCCAACACCACCAACTCTGTCATGGGTGGATCACATTCTTTATGATAATTCCATCGCAAAAGTTACTTCTGTATTTTTACACCATTGCCATTGCTGATCTCAACTACCTCCTTTCATATTTCTCCACTACCATGTACTCTATTTTCTCTCTCCTTTCACTCTGACTCTGCTGTAGGGTAGCTGAGTTGTGCAGCAGACAGATCCCTGGTCCTGGGGCCAAGAGGCCCAGAGCCCCGCTACCACCCCTTAAGCCCAGCATCTACCTGGCCCTATGATCCTGGACAGGCCATCCAATCCCAGCCCCTTGCAAGAAGTAAAAAAGAAAATGTGTTATATCTGACCATTCTCTGCCCATGGTCCATCCTCTCCTCCATCACTCACCCCCCCCTTCCCCCTGCCCCACCTCCTTCTTACTCCAGTTGTCTAAACCCCATTGAGTATATTTGCTGTTTCCTCTCCTAGCCACCTCTGATGAGAGCAAAGATTCCCTCATTCCCCCTTGCCTCCCCCCTTCCATATCATTACAATAGCTCATTGTAATAAAGAAAAATCTTACTATATGAAATATCTTGACCTATTCACCCTCTCCTTTTTCTCCTTTTTCTTTCTTGCATTACATTTCCCTTCTTTCTATTGACTTCATTTTTACACCATATTTTATCTTCAAATTCAGCTTTTTCCTGTACTTCAACTATAAAAGCTCCTTCTACCTCCTCTATGAACTGAGAAGGTTCATATGAGTATTATCAGTGTAATTTTTCTATGCAGGAATACATGTACTTCAGCATCATTAAGTCCCTCATAATTTCCCCTTCTCCTCCAAACTCTACGCTTCACCTGAGTCCTGTATTTGAAGATCAAATCTTCTGTTTAGCTCTGGCCATTCCAACAGGAACATTTGAAATTCCCCTGGTTTATTGAAAGTCCATCTTTTTCCCTGGAAGAGGACATACATTTTTGCTGGGTAGTTGATTCTCAGTTGCATTCCAAGTTCTTTTGCCTTCCGGTATATTATATTCCAAGCCCTATGAGCTTTTAATGTAGTTGCTGCTATGTTCTGTGTGATCCTGACTGCAGCTACATGATATTTGATTTGTGTCCTTCTGGCTGCTTGTAATATTTTCTCTTTGACTTGGGAGTTCTGGAACTTGACTATAATATTCCTAGGGGTTGTTTTTTTGGGATCTTTTTCTCAGGGGGATTGGTGGATTCTCTCCATTTCTATTTTGCCCTCTGCTTCTATGATATCAGGGCAATATTCCTATAGTAATTCTTTGAAAATGATGTCAAGGCTCCTTTCCTGATCATGACTTTCAGGTATTCCAATAATTTTTAAATTATCTTTCCTAAATCTGTTTTCCATATCAGTTGCTTTTTCAATGAGATATTTCACATTTTCTTCTAATTTTCATTTTTTTGTTTTTGAAGTAATGAGTCCTGATTTCTTGTAAATTCATCAATCTCCCTGAGTTCTATTCTTTGTCTGAAGGATTTGTTTTCCTCAGAGAGTTTTCTTATCTCTTTTTCCATCTGGCCAATTTTGCTTTATAAAGCATTCTTCTCCTCAATAACTTTTTGAACTGTTTTATCCATTTGACCTAAGCTTTTTTTAGCATGCTGTTTTCTTTAGCATTGTTTTGGATTTCCTTGACTAGGCTGCTTACTTCATTTTCATGTTTTTCCTGCATCTCTCTCCTTTCTTTTCCCAGTTTTTCTTCTAACTCCCTCATTTGATTTTCAAAGTCTTTTTTGAGCTGTGTCATAGCCTGATCCCAATTTCTGCTTTGCTTGGAGTCATTAGATGCAAGAGCTTGTGTTTCCTCATCTTCAGACTGAGTATATTGATCCTTCTTAGGATCATAGATAATGTATTTCTCAATGGTGTTCCTCTTTTTTCTCTGCTTGGTCATTTTTCTAGCCTAAGCCTGTTTTTGGGGTGCTTCCTGAGCTTTTGGGACACTCCCACAAGTGTCTCAGTGTGTGAGGCTCTGTCCTCCCTTCTGGTCTGTGAATGACCATATGCACCCCCCCCACCTTTTGCTACGGCTGAGGTGGGGGGGGGCTGCTGTTCTATGGCGGGGGGGGGCCTAGACTGCGATCAGGATCTGAATGTGGTCAGAGCCCCAGAGTCCTGTTCCAGGGGCAGAGGACAGAGCTCAGCAGTCTCTCTCTCTTCACTTCCCTCCGTCAGCTCAATGGGCTCATGCCCTGGAGGCTCCTGCTTATCATCTCTGCCTGCTTATGTTTCCTGGATCTGGAATGCAGTGGCCATGCTGTTCCTTGTGTGCCCTGAGGACTGGACTTCATGTGCTAGCTCTGGCAGAGGTCCCTCTGCTGTTTCCGCAATTTGTGCCCGGTGCTCCCCGGGGGGCATAGCTCAGGAAACTACCCCGCTGCTGTGAGCCTTGGCTCCCAGAGCCCTGGGGCTGCCTCCAGGAGGCTGAAGTTTTTTCACTCTGGTGGGCCACCCCTCTGGTGGGCCACCCCTCTGGCGGGCTGCCCCTCCAACCCCAGGGAGCAGAGCCTTTCTGCTCTTTTCCAGGTTACCTTGAGTAGGAGAACTGCCTCACTGGGTCCCTCTGTGGCTTCCATCTCTCGAAAATTTAGTTAAAGTCCTTAGTTTCGAAGATTTATGAGAGAGTGACTAAAACATGATCTGCTCTTGTCACCATCTTGGCTCCGCCCCCCCAATCATGCTATATTTTAAAAATATATTAAGTAACATTATGCTCAAGCCACTGTGCTCTTTCTTTGTGTTTAGACATGTGTGTGTGACATGTCCCTGTCTTCAAGGTCTTTACCATCAACTGGGTGAAGTAAGATAAATTATATCATCTACACAACTAATCCCAACTTAAAGTTGGAATATTTGATTTAATGATATATTTGGTGACCTAGTGACTTAGGGGAATTTGAGAAAAAGGAGAACGAAATTTTCAGCTAAGAGGGTAATTAATGGCTTCATAAATGGACAGAAGCCTTGAAGGTAGGTAAGGATGCGAAAAATGGAAGAAGTAGGAGTGCAATGTAGGCAAAATGAATGGTATCTGGGTAAAAGCAAAGAGGAAAGTCATTACATGTTGAATTCTGAGAGTAGGTACCCCTAATTTGTTCTATATAGATCTAATTTGTACATGATTATTTTCATGTCTCCCATATTTCAATATGAGCTTTTTGAGAGCAAGGGCTGTTATTTTGTTGTTGATTTTACCTTTTCATTTATCCTCAGTTCTTAGCATAGTGTCTGGCAAACAATAGGCACTTAATAAATGTTACTTGATAAATAGGAAAAAAAATGTGTTGGAGCCTGATTGTAAAAGGTCTTAATGACAAACTAAATAATTTACATTTTATTCTATAAAAATTAGGGAATCAGAGAAAGGACCTCCCCACCTCCAGTACACACACATACATACATATAGTCACAAGCAGACACAAAGTGACATCTGGGCCTCATTTTGACTGCTAAAAGAAGTCTGTAGAGGAAAGATTTGAATGGGAGGAAATGGAAGCAAAGGGACCAATTAGATGGCTATTACAGTAGTCCGGGTGATAGGAGATGTTTTGGAGGTTGACTAAAAAGACTCCTTGAGTTTATTTCCCAGGCAATGCTGCTTTGTCTCACTGATACTGATTGACTGTTATTGAAATTCAGCCAGTACCTTCTTTTCCCCTGTGAGAGTTATTGACACCTCATATTTTAGATTGTGAATCATGTTCATCTTTCCACTTGGACCCTCATACTGATCTCATGGCCTTGTGTTTCCATCTTTAAAACTTAGTGTCACATTGGTTAAAAAGAACACCTGAGTTTCATCCCTAAACTCTACCTAACCTGCATGGCTTTATGTCTCCTCCTACTTCTACAGTGTCCATTTTAGAATGCTCAACATAATTGGCTCAAAAATTATGATTTGCTTTTGGAAAGCCTTGCCTTTCCCAGAATACTTGCTTGATGATGAGAGTTCTTCCCCCTGGAGTCTCTATTCTGTTTTGTGTCACTTCAGAAGGTAGAACTGACAGACACAAAATATCCTGGAAGAATTCTTGCTATCAATGGGGAACACACCTAAAGGAAACGAGACAAGATTAGTGTTCCTTATTCATTGATCTCAGGTCTCAAACCCTTGTAGCTCTTCCATCACAGTTGATTCTGTTCTAAATCTTTATACTCTATAATTTCTTCATGCCTTTCTGGAAATTTCATCCTTAATGGTCCCCATCCTTAACCTTGTGAAGGTCCTATATATGTATTCGCCCCCCCCCCACATATAGGACCTTCACAAGGATATATATATATATATATATACATATATATATATATGTATATATATATATATGTATATATATATATACATATATATGTATGTATGTATCTCTATATATATGTATGTATATGCATATATAGATAGTGATCTCTCTCTCTCTCTCTCTCTCTCTCTCTCTCTTTCAATACATATACATATATACTTACCTATTTACACCATCCTATTACATTTTCTTTATTCTGGAAGACACAAAATAAGAGAACATTCCTAGTTTTGCTAAGACTAAACCCTAAATTACTACAACTATTGGAAGACAAAAAATTGTTCATGAAGTAATCAAAAGCATGGAGTGGTCCTACTAAGCAGGCTGACATCATATCATGAGAAAATGAGAAAAGTATATAAGACTTTGAAATGGAAAGTCCTTATTCCTTCCTCTGACACTTAGCAGCTATGTGAGAATGAGCAAGACACTATATATTGGTAGAAATTAATATAGTAATGACCTGACTATTTAGTGTTGATGCTCTAATGAAGCAAGAATGTTATGCCATTAATTATCAATATGATGTCTCAGGTTGTGATTACATGTTATAAGCTCATTCATAGAATAGAGTCTTTGTAAAGATGGATATATATACATTTCAGGGAGTGTCTGCAGCATAAAAAACAGATTGATTTCATAATTTTCACATAGAATTTATGGCTTAATTGTTTTATATAGCTTTTATGATGTTTTGAAGACACAATTCTACTGACCCTCACTAAATTGTATAAATTTGGGAAATGTTAAGCATATTATTTTTTGCAAGATATAATTTATTTTTTCACCAATTATATATTAAAACATTTTTCTAACATTTTTAAGTTTTAAATTCCAAGTTCTATCTCTCCTCTCCTCCAGAGGCAGCAATCAAATATAGATTATACTTGTGTAATGTTAAGTGTTTGCTACATGTGTTAATTGAAGACAAATGAATGTTCCATTTCTAGGTACATAATATTATTTACGGGAACTGAAAAATGAAAAAAAAATCAAATCAATTAGCTAATTGGGTGTTTCTTTTTAACTGAATGCTTAACTCTCAATGGTATTGATTTGATTATTGAAATAACCAATGAATTAATTATTTTGCTCCCACATAATTGCAAAACAATTAGAAAATTATCTCAATTCAAGTTTGTAAATAGAGGGGTCCACAGTTTGTGGGGGGGGCAGATTAAACTTGTTTGACTTAATTGATTTATCCATTTGGTTAAAATAATCAACCAAGAAGTTTTGTGAAGCCTTTGTGAATAGGACAGTTTGAGACCACTTAAGTTTACAGAGCACTTGTTGATCTCAAGATAAATCTGGTCATTTTTAGTTGAGATTCTCTAGCTAACTATGATTTCTCTCTGAAACATCATAGGTTCAACTTTTTTCTGTAACTAAACATTGCAGAAGGAGCATTGATAGAAAGCAGCATTTCTAAAGGGCAAGCTATCTTAGAGTTACATGCATGCCAGAAAAAAAGGCTAGGGTGAGTTTTACTAAAAATCCATACTGCTAGTGCCTGGTTTAGGAGAAAATGATTATATTCCTGGCATTGACATTAATGTTGATTTAAGTATTTTTGGAATTAAAGTTATTGCTGACTACGATTTTTACTACCAGTAGTAATAATGGATTATTAAATAGAAAATATGAATTTATGCCCTAAATTCAAGATGATTTTACCCTACCTATTAACGTAAATAGAGTTGTTTAAGTGAGTGATTCTTTGTGTGTGTGTGTGTGTGTGTGTGTGTGTGTGTGTGTGTGTGTGTGTGTGTTTGGGGGAGGGATTGTGTGGTTCCATTCCCAAAGTCATGTGATACCATTGGAATTGAGCAGGGAATCAGGGAAGCAGAAAATTTTCTGTATAAACAGTATCTAATTCAACTTAAAGCCAAAAAAATTAATGCTTTTCAGTTTTTCTATTGAAGTCAAGGGGAACCCAAACATGGAAGAAAACATCATCCACTGAATTTGAATTCATTATTGAAGAGACTCCAGCACTCCTTCTGTTGTGGTGGCACTGAGTTGTCAGTTTTGAGGTCTACTCATTTTGTCAGCACTCTGCTCTGTTCCTTTCTGAGAGAAGGCCATGGGAAGAAAAGTAAAGCAACTCTTGGAATGCTGTATCTTAAAGTTTGCCTAATGTTACAAATCATAAGTCACTTTTTATTTTAAGCTGAAGGCATTCTTTACAAGTAAAATAAGTTGAAATTGACTTCCCTGAAAAGACTGATTTTGAAGAATGAGTTGGACTATTTTGGTTAAAACTGCCCCTAGAAAATGCAGTAGAAACCGATAAAGCCAACAAATAACATTCTCCCTGCAGTTTTCTATAGAAATAATAAATACTTTTGCTTTACTACTCATAATCAACGGGACTTACTTTAAGGAAATCAAAATATCATGGAAATAAGAAAAGGTTCACATTGTCACTGCTGTCATATTTATTGAAGTTGTACCAAGGATAAACCAAGTAGGCTTTAAATAAACCAGTATATCCCTGCTTACATCAAAATTCTTTTTTATTCTGGTGTCTCATTCTGGAGGTGTTCAGTGCATTTTTTTTTAACAAGGTCACAAAGCTAAGTATTAAAAGTCTGAGGATGTATTTGAACTCAGGTCCTCCTGACTCCCGAATCAGGTATTCTACCCATGATGCTGTTGCTCTTATGCATTCTTTCAAGGACTATTTTGTTTTCTTGTTCTAGCTTATTAGCATAGTTTTCAATGACAATTTCCTGACATATTTTTAAGGCTCTTTTTTTTTTTGATCAAGGTTTTTGAGTAGACCAATAATTCATAGATAATCTCACTTGGATCTATTTTCCAGGTCATTTATTTTTCTTAAAATTTTCTATGTTTTTTAACCTTTTGATTCGATTTGATGAAATTTTGTTGTCTCATAGAATATTGGTTTCTATTTGCCCAATTCTGATTTTTAGAGTTTATTTTTTTGTTAGCTTTTGTGTTTCCTTTTCCAGTTGGTTAATTTTAGATTTAAATTAATTGTATTCTTTTTCCAGGTGGTTAATTTTACTTTTTGATGAGCAATATTGTTTTTCCAGTAGATAATTTTTACTTTTAAAGGAGTAGATTTATTCAGTTAATTTTTTTATGATTCTCCATTTTTCTTCTTCCTCTTTTATTTTAAAAACCCTTTTTGAGCTCTTGCAGGAGGTTTGGGATTTGAGACCAATTCATAAACTCCTTTGGGGCTTCACATGCAGGCAATTTGTCACTGCTTTCTTCTGACATGGCAATTTTATTGTAAAAATAGAAAGAAAATAGAAAGAAAAATAGAAAACTATTAGTAACTTTTTGTTGCTTTTTGCTCATTTTGATACTTGAGTTCTGCTCCTGGGGTACAAGGAATATAGTCCCAAGTCGAGATCTGATCCTTAGATTTCCCCAAGCTGTTGCCTAGGCAGGGGTTTGTTTCTGTTATTACGCACAGGCTTTGCCTTTGCATTGGTTTGTTCCTACCCCAGTTCTGTTTGTTGCCCCAGTATACCCAGGGCTCTATCTTTGCCTGGGTTTGGAACTCTTACTGCTCACCTGCCATCTAGCTGGTTTTCTTATCCCAGACCTGAGCTGCACTGGGTCTAAAAGTCGACTTTGGCTTCCCATTCTCCTGCCTACACTATGCTGTATTTCTTTCATTTGACCCCTTAAGATACAGCCTTTTACTGAAGATCCTCCACAATATCTCAAGTGAGAACTTGTTTGGCTCATTTTTCTGGTCTGTGTACCTTGCTAAGGTCTTTCTCCAGGCTTCATTTAAAATTGGGTCAGGAAATGCTCCAGGAGCCTGCTAGCCATCTTGGCTCCTCTTCCTAATTCTTTTAAGCAATTATATGAAGCATTTCTTCTACCAGTGAAAAAGTGGTAAAACTATAAATATAATAAACAAGAGCAGAATAGAATCTTGTTTCAGGATTCTTGCTATCTGTTCTTCATTGAAAATGATGAAAATAAAATTATAATAGCAACAATGTATTTTGGCAGCAGATAGATGGCATAGTAGATAGAGTACCAGCCTTGGAGTCAGGACCTGAGTTCAAATTTGACCTCAGATACTTAATAACTACCTACCTGTGGGACCTAGGGCAAGTCACTTGACCCCATTGCCTTGCCAAAAAATATATGTTAAAGTTATAATAACGTGAATCCATATAGTAATTTAAGTTTATAAAATACTTTACATTCATCATCTCATTTGAGGAATCCAAAAAACTATATAATCTTGATATTAGAGGGATTAGTTTATTCCACAGACACCTTTCCCAACTTAAAAAATGAACTAATTGTATCTACAAATAATGAAGTAGGTATAAGTTTCAAAAAAAATAACTGTCAGAGTAAGAATTTGAACTCTGTGCTTTCTGAGTTTCCACCAGCAAATTGAAAACATAAAAATACAATAAAGGTAAACAAAAGAAGGTGTATCGTGATTAAACAGGAGTTATGTATTATTGCCTATTTTGTATACAGAAGGATTATCTATTAATGGTTCTATATTTGGAGAGTCTTTAGAAGTTAAAAAAGGATTCTAAACTGTAATTTCCTGTATTCTGTTATCAAAACTATGAGAGTAAATTATGGCTATAACCTGGTAAGTCTATGAAATACTCATAGGGTAAACATGGTTATATTGACTGCTTCTGAAATGAGGAAACTGAGACAACAGTGGAATAAGATGACTTTATCTTGTTCCCATAGAAAGCAAAATAAGCAACATATAACTAAAAACTTCCTAAATTCTTAGGTAAGTTTATGCATCTAAGAACACATTTGATTTGATAGGAATTGTTTTAGGTAGTGTCAAAAGAAAATTGTTCTAATTCTCATCTTCCTTCAGCCTCAACAAAAATGTAAGTAAAGATCATTTTAAAGGTAGTACAGAACAAGATGCACAAATATAAAGTGATAATTTGGCTCAGAAGGGTTAATGTTCAGTATAAAACTGTTAAAGTTCACAATGTGCATATTAATAGAAATAATGTCCCTGAACTATTGAAGTACTTAGTAGTTTAGTCACACCATGTTCTTGTACAGGGGGTTATTCTATGGAGCATTTAAGAGATCAACCCAGATCCTCTGGTTACATTTGTCTTTACCAAGGGATGAGTAAGGACAGAAATCCATCACCAAGCACCCATGTTCATTGACTACTGCAATACTTCTATAATTTAGTCATGGAACTACACTAGATTACTGCGGTGCTTGAGAGAAACAATTATTCCCTCCCATGGAGATGGCATTCTATTTTTTAATTGCCAATAGAAGATCTCTGAAATACTTCAAGGGTAACACAGTAAGTGGTTTCTTCTGTCTTATGAATTTCAGTGCCCTTCTTTGGACCTCATTGACCCTAAATAAACCTTACTGAATACTCTCAAAAAATCAGGATTGTTTTTTACATGGCCAAAATTGTTTATTCTTCTGTTCACTAGCTCAAACTTTGTTTTTCAGACTTTTGGAAGGGTAATTTAAGGAGTTCATACCTGTGATTTTTTTATGTATAGAAGCATTCACCACTAGTTTAGATAAACAATTCATAATATATAATTTAAATGATTTTTGTGACATTGAGAGCTTAAATGCTTTGCCCTTGGTAGCCCAGATAAGTTATCTGACAAACAGGAATTGAACCCAGGTCTTCCTGTCTGGAGGGCTACAAGACAAGTATTGTAGGTCATAGCATTTCCCATGGCCAAAGTATGAGGCTAAAGAAAGGGTTTTTATTTCCTATTTTTCCCCTTTTATCCTATGACAAGAAATGCATGTGCTAATGATATATTTAGAATAAATAGAATAATGAACATATTTTTACTAGGTCAAAGCATTCTTTAGCCTATTATTCCTTACTGTTTCTTAATGAGCATTACTAACCTAACTCTCTTAAAAGTATCCTATTGCATATTTTATGTATTTACCTAAAATCCATTATATTTTTTCTTAGTTTCATTCAATATTTATTAAGCTACACTCATTTGTCCAACCTTGAAATATATTTTACTCTTCAAAATTTTAGTCATTCATTTGTTTTTCTTGAAACCACATAAAAATATGTTCTCATATCTTTCTACTGAATGTGCCCTTAAGTGGATTCCGTGCTCTGAGAATTGACTATATCAAGTGGAACAGAATAATTGTGTTTGTTTGCTCTACTAAATATATCCTCTTGGTAAAACTAAATAATGCATAACACTTAGATACACTGGCCACCATTACACATGAGACCTATTCTCAATTGTACAACATAGAATATGTGGTTTTCTGTAGTACAGTTGGGGCAAGAACCCATATTTGATTCTTTTCATAGACTGTCTTGGGACCATTAAAAAAAACTCTGCTCTAAGACTGAAACTTTGTCATGTAGTTGTGGAGATATAAATGAATTCTCTCTCATAATTCAGGGTTTCACAAACTGCAACCCATGAAAATTCAAGGACTCTAGTTTGGGATTTTTTTTGTGAAATGATTGTGTTTTTATTCTTTTTATGCTTGTATCAACTTAGGTGTATGTATTTTTTTCTCTTGCTCCCAAATGTTCAATAGCTCCTAATTGTCTCTAAAATAAAATACAAACTTTTTTCCTAGTAATTAAAACCCTCCAAGTTAAACACTAAACTATTTTATAGTCTTCTTTAATATTACTCCATTTCATGAAATCTACTTAATTTGAATTTTAAAATCAACTTTGCTATAATCACAATGGCATATTTAGATAGCAGGTTCCCTTAAAAAGATATAATGTGTTTTATTTGGTTGTATGCCCAGTATGAGTTAATGATATAATATAATACTGCATCAAAAAATCTAATTTTTTTCTTGGTCTGTATTTAAGAGAAAAGAGCTTCCAGGTAAAAGGTCATACACCTTTCAAATTCAATGTTGATTGGAATTCATAAAGAATATTGTATTCAAATCTGGGTGCCACATTTAAAGATGGAATTTGAGAAATTAGATTACATTTCAGAGGAGGGTCACCAGATTGTTGAAAGGGTCTCATCCACATGAGGATCATTAAAAGGAACTAGAAATGTTTGGCCTGGGGGTAGAGAAAACCCTAGAGTGACATGATAGCTGTCATCAAGTACTTAAAAAGCTGTCATCTAGAATAAAGATTCAACTTGTTTTGATTAGCCCCAGAAGGCAGAACAGAAGCAATAGGTGGAATGACAAGAAGGCAAATTTAGGCTTCAAGGCAAGAAAAAACAAATAAACACACAAACAGATGAGCAAAACACTTGGTCACCATTAGAGTTATCTGAGAGTATAATGGGTTATATTGTGAAATGGAGGATTCCCAAATGGAACTATTCAGGCAAAGTCTGAATGGCTACTTGAGTAAGTTTTAGTGGAAGTTTATTCCTGTAGAATGTTGTATTAGCTGGTGACTATCTTCTGACTTGGAAATTCTGTGACTATGCTTTTCCATTCTCATTGTCAAGTACTATCTTTGCTTTACTTATGAAATCTCAATTTCATGCAACTACTTTTTGACCAGAGCACTTTCCCAGAAGTAGGGTATTGTTTTATGTTAGAAATGATTCCTGCTTCCTAAGAACATTTCTTGTGAAAATTAGAGTCAAAAATATCAGTAGGTATCTTGGAAAATAAGAGATGTTATGCATAAAAAAATACCATTAACAAATAATAATATTGAATTGGAAAAAAGTTAATATCTTAATTGAGGACAGAAAGGCACCTACTTCTTACCTAACTCATAATGGTATAGAATATTGGTATTAATCTTCTGTCTAATAGAGTTCATTAATTAATTTCAATCCTGAAAGTTAACCATTTTCTCTTCAACCCATAGTTTTAATAGAGAAAGTTTGTGCATTTGAAATTTTTATTAACAAATCTCTAGTGTTATGCTTTATTAATAAGTTTCACTGCTGAAAAATTCCTTCAGAACTAACTATTTCTGAACTACAGATCGGTTCCAGCTTAGATTCCCGGTGGCAATAACTTCAGCTGACTGTGTGAATGAGCTTCAGGTGGTTGATCCACTTTCTGCTAAGTTTTGTGAGAAAAACCACGAGCACCCTATTTGTTTTCACTCCTAGAGGATGAGAAGATTTGTTAGTTGCATGGTTACAACTGTAGTTTGAGATAGGGGATGTGACCTTGTATCCTTATTTCAAGATAATTCTGATTCTGCAGCTCACTTTGAGCAATAAAAACCTGGAATGTTCCAAGAATACATGAAATTTTAACTTGAACATGAGGGATTGAGACTATAAAAAAGAATAGTTTCACCTATAAAATGTGTGAGGTATTTTTCCCCCTCAGTTTTCAGAAAATATGTATGGCTGAAGTCAGAAAACTTTCCAAGAAGCCAAATAAGTTCGCTTGCTTGCTGTCTCCCTCCTCTCTCTCTCTCTCTCTCTCTCTCTCTCTCTCTCTCTCTCTCTCCCTCCACTTTCTACTTTCTTTTCTTTTCTCAAATCTTCCTCTAAAACCCAACAATATTTTGCAATTTATTAAAAGAAATTTTATTAATACATTTTTATAGTAATGAAAAAAAAAAATGTCCTGCAGGTCCCAATTGGACAGCTACAAAAAAAAACAGGTCAAAGCTACAGTAATTTTTATAAATAAGGCCAAACAAATTTCCAGGATATCAGAAACTAGAGTCAGAATTCCATGATGATAAGCCAGACATTGTTTTGTCTGGCCTGTCATGGACAATTTCAAATATATAGATTAAAGGCAATTTTCCAGGGAAAATGTTGTCAGGAAATCTTGATTACTTGTAAACTACATTATATATGCATTGCAAATTCAAGTTGCTATGAATGTAGCATTTAAGTGTTTTTTATTATTTATACTCAAGAATATTAGAATTCAAATTGATCCTATTCTAAAAGCTTATATGTGATAGAGCTAAACTTGGTAAAATCACAGAATAACCTTGAAATTAAGACAGTGCTTAGTGGGCAGTTGATAAATTAGGAGCTCAACTGTGGGTAAAGATGAAGAATTAAAAGAGGACTTGAAATCAACTATCTCCAGTTCCAAATGAGTTTAGCAAGAGGAAAGGCCAGTCTAAGTAGGGGAAAAACTCTATCCACAGACAAGTGTTTTTTTGTATAAAGGAAGATAGGTGTCACAGAAAATGGAGTTCTGAATTTGAAAACAATTCAGTTCCTGTCACAGACAATTCTGAACTGTGTTTGGGCAAGTCATTGATCCTCTCTTAGCCTTGGTTTCCTCACCTATGAAACAAGTGGAGTAATAATACATACTTCATATGGTAGTTCTAAGGATTAAAGATCATTAACATTTATAAAGTGCTTTGCAAGCTTAAATGAAAGATATTAATGCTATTTTATTAATATTGTTATTGTTATTATTCTCACTCACAGCTGTTGAATTCTTAATCTATACTTGACCTCTCAACAGTGATCCATTACTGCTAAGTTGAAGTTGTAAGACTTGGCATCATTTCTTTATGTGAAAACCATTTTCATGCTGCTTCTATCCCTAATTACAAATCATAGAAAGGTTAAACTAAGATCTGTCATCCAACCAGTTGGTAATTGTTATTTTCTTTGTATATACTTTTCAATATACTTATATATTGTTTCTTCCAATGCTAGGAACTCTCTTCACCCCTTAACACAACATGTTGCATGTAGTAAATGATTAAAAAATAATGTTTGATTATATAATTTTTAATTTATAAGTGATAACTATTCCATTTTTAATTTCATTTTTATAGATTATATTTATTCAAGTGGTTTTGTTGTGACTTAAGCTTTTTTTGAGTTCTCTTCTTTCATTCTTACAAAAATCATCAACAACCATAGGCCAAGTCCTCATCATTTTATGACTAGATGACTGAAATTTCTTTCTAAGTGGCATTCTTTTCACTAATCTCTGTATTCTCTACTAGCTTTCTTAAAGCATCTATTCTTCTTGCCTCTCCAATCACTAACAGTCTAAATTTGCTTCCTTTACCCTCCCACTACCCAATGATTATATGATTTCACTGACATGGGTATTTTTTCTGCCAGTTACATTATTATATAGCATCTATGGCTCACCTACTTCTTTGACATTCATCCTTAGAAATCAACACAAATAAGCCTACCAATTAGGATGGAGGCTTTTATCAAAATCTTCACATGTTGTAGGGATACTGTTAAATAAATCATCACTATCTTCACTGCCCTTTCATTAAACCTCCACAATTTATTTAAGAGACTGTGAAAAACTTTAATTCACACTAAAATGGTAATTTAGGCTGGAAATTTTCTGTATTCAGGATGCATTTGTAAGGCGAAGAAAAACTGAATACAATTATAATAAAATAATTTAAAATTATTTAAAAAAAACAATTGTGCCAATTGACATGCCTCAAGTTTCTAAAGAAAACTTCTTAAGAAAAAATACTGAGAACAACTGATGGTGAAGGTTAAATATATTATATTTAGTTTAGGACAAATTATTTTTAAGATCACAGTTTTAATTTTTGCATTGTAGATAGATAAAAATAGGTTTTAATGTAAAAGATATAAGAAATAAACTGAATGATTCAAAGATCAGGGAGCAGAAAAAATAACTATCGAAATTTTCTCTCAAAGTAGGAGAAGCCTTTGAGTAGAATGAGGCAGTCAAATAGCATGGTCTAATTATGATCTGATGGGGATGGGTATAGCATGTACAAAGACATAGAAAAGAGCAAGGGCAAGATATTATTTTTAAAAAAAATGTTTTATTTGTTTTTACCACTACATACAAAAGTAGTTTTTACCAATCATTTTTTGCAAGGTTTTGAGTTTTACATTTATCTTTCTCCCTCCCTTCCCTCCCCCAACAGAAAGCAATCTGATATAATTTAAAATCATGCTAAACAGAGATTCATATTGATCATAACAAGATATTATTAAAGAATAGTAATCATTTAAATTTTCAAAGATCACAAAGATAATAGTGATTGAATGGGAATACAGTGAAATTGTGTGTTTATATGTATATCTCTGTGTATATTCATGTATATATAAATTATATGTACATTTTTCTTTATTTACATATATTTATTTATATTTACTCTTCTGACCTAGGATCATAGATACTCACAGATAAAAAGGAAATAGAAACACAGAGGATTAGGAAAATTTTCTAATGTTACAAACACACAGGATGACATAGTTAAAGTTGGAAGGAATCTTAGAGATCATAGTGACAAACTCCCTCATTTCTTGGGCAATGAAACTGAGGTTTGCAATCATTAAGTGACTTGCCAAAAAATTCATGGGGAATAAGTGTCAGAGCCAGAGTTAAAAACCCAAATCTTTTTTCTTTAAATTCAATACTTCTTTTCATTATACCATGTGTGTAGGTAATAAATAGGAGAGCTAGGATTTTATGGCTAGATCCTCTGATTCCAAATCTAGAACTCATTACACTGCATCAGAAAAACTGAGAGATGATCCTCTTAGTCATAAGTAAAACAGGGACTTGCAGCTGGATACCTAATCAGCCATTTTCATAAAAAATGAATTAAAAATAAGCATTTATTAATTGCAGTACACTATGAAAGGTCTGACCTTCTAAATGGGTTTATATGTAATTTACCCTTACCCATCACAAGGTCATTGTGGTATTTAAGAGCCTTGCAAAAAAAATTTAACAAAAAGATAATTGATTGAACTGATCCAACTGCCTTTGCTCATCTCACTAGACCTATTTTTCAGCTGCCCTGGGTTAATCACCAAGTCCACCTCATGCTGATGTTCTTCATTACATCATAATTAGACTGAGGCAGGCAGAGCTAGGGAAAGCTGATGGAATTATTCATATTTTCTTCCTCAGAGCCAGATGTTGTCAGATAGATTTCATTTAATTCAGTGACAGCTGCAATAATAGTTTCCATGTGCAAAGAGCTGATAGTGACATTGATAACAGTCAGAGGAAAGTGAAGTGAAGCATGTTCCTTGCTTAGTTAATCATGATTAGTCATTATTTTGGGTCACCTCATTTTTTGCAACAATTAAAGTAAATTAAGAGAGCATTTAACTTATACAAATCTATAAAACCTTTTAAAATAATTCTGAAAAGTAGAATTATGCTCTCATGTTAATATGATCAAATTATTTTTTCTCATCAGCAAAGAAACTTTGACATATACCCCATGTTGTATTTCAAGATACATTCGGAACACCAAACATTTCTTTTTTATTTATTAAAACTAAGAGATAAAAAGATCTGATTTTTAAAATTATCCTACTTGTGATAATTCCAAAATTTAGTAATAATTTCTAATGTTTTAACTAGCATACTTTATAAATTTTACTTATGTCTTTTAGGATCATCAAATGAAATATTGATTAAAAAAACACAGCATGGTATATGTACATAGTAGACTTCTTATAAGTGTTTATTCCTTTCCCTTGTTCTTTTGGTCCACTATACACACACATTCATGTTGGTCGTACATGCATGTATATATCTGAATGTCATATATATATATATATATATTACACATATCTATATATGAATATGTTTGAATACCCACAAATATACATTCATTGATATGTAACTATACATACATATATACCTATAGCTGTTTTCATGTTTTCTTCTCCATTAATCTGTGAATCCATTAAGAGATTGGATTGCTTTTTGGGGGTTGTTTTAATTTTCTTTGGGGAAGCAGAGTGCCTGGAAGGTAGTAGGTGATTAATAAGTGCTTGCTGATTTACCTTATCTGATTGATCCAGGAGAAGCAGCACCTTTCCAATTTTGATTCCTGTGATGAATGAAGTGACCTCTTTTCCTTGCTGACAATTTCCTCTTCAAAGTGTACCCTTCTCTATGAAGGAAAAATGCTCGTGTTCATTTGCAACACTTTCTGAAAATTACAATTGAGACATTTCCCCTGTGGAATTAATATGACCCGTTTGAAGAAGACAGACAGATTGATCAATCTAACTCTCTCCTGGATGTTTTACTTGTTTTCTTTATGAGACAAACAACTGTTGCAGTAACATAGGGAAAGATGTAAAAGGTGTGTAATGCAAGTTGTGATCAAATAGCTATGGCAAATCAGCTGCAGAACAAAAAAAGGGACTAGACTTGTTCTGTTTAGCACCAATTGGTAGAAGTAGAAATAATAGGTGAAAGTTTTGAAGTACATAAATTAGACTTGATATTAGGAAAAACAATTTGATTTATCCAAGGTAGAATTAACTGCCTTAAGGAAATTTTCATTAATAAAGAGATAGAATTGCAGCTCAGACTTTCTTTATCTGAACTTCGTTCCTCTTTTGCTAATTAAAAAGAAAAAAAGCAAATGAAAATCTCCACAGTGATTGACCTATAATTGGCTCTTAGTAAATGATTATTGTCTGACAATCAAACTTTCTCCTTTACCAGATGTTTAATATCAGAGCTAAAATATTTTTGATTCTTTGTATACGAGTAGAATTTTGGGCAAACTGATGGGTTTTGGAAACAAAAAAATGCATGAAGCTGAAGCAAAAAAATGTCATAACCCAGAAGAGGAATTAATTAATTATTTGAGACATACAACTTACCTCCTCTGCTTGGCTCTTTTAAGCCCCATCTAGTAATCCAAGTTCCATGAATATTACTTCCATTTAAACACTCTACTTTCAAGTTAAACTGACATTCTTGCTGTTCCTTGTATATAGCATTGACTCTACTTCCCCTAAGCCCTTGCCATAGAATTCACCCCCTGATTGCAATGCCCACTTTCTTCCTTTTCTGCTTTTGAATTCCTAGTTCTCTTCAAAGCCTAATTTAAGAACTTCTTCCCATTTTTCTTTTCTATTGAGATTTCTGCTTGTACTCTTTCCTGTGTACTTTTCTGGTGTGCCAGTGGATTGAAGATCACACGTCATGGTGATATTAAATCTAGATTGAGAGTAGAAAGTCTTTCCCCTTCTTTCCCCACCCCCAGCCCCACTTCTTAGAAAGTGGCCAGAGAGGGCTTCCTTCTATCCTGTATTGATTATCTTCAGCTTCAAATGTTAGCAATGGTATCCTTTAGACTGAAAGTTCAAGCTATGGTGACCTTGAAGGAATTTTGCATTCAGCCAGGAGAGCTGGGAATACTAGCAAAGTCAGGATTATTGTGGCTGGAGCTAGAGAAAGGTTCTGGACAAAGAACTGGACTTGGTTTCTATAGAAACTGATTTAAGTCATGAACCTGTCCCTCCCAGGAGATTCAAGTGGTATAATAGGGAGGAGGACTTATATCTCCCACATTTTGGGGGAGTAAGTTTGTCTATTTGTGATTATTTCTTTTGAAGTAAATATTTCTTTAAAAAAGCTAATCCCACTGTTGGAGGATAAATGTGAATAGGGTGTACTGGACCCCCCTATAATGAACAGAAAACAACAGTAGGAACTTGAGTCATTTGCAAAGAGCTTAGATACCACAATGCTCCTTAAGAGAAATCTGACAATAGGGTGACATATGATATACCTAGCCTGAATTCAGGCAGTGGGGGACTAGGGTAGTTTATGTTACATTAGTAATAAAAATTTTATATTTTTATTCATCATATGCCCAGCATTTTGCACAGTGTTTAATAAATATTTGCTGATTGATTGATGAACATTCTATCAACAACAATAGCAACAAACATCTATTTATATAATGCTTCAAGGTAGGCAAAATGCTTTGCTATATCTTATTATATTTGATCTTCAGAATACTCGTGTGGAGCACAGGTGGGAACACTAAATGTATTATTTCAGTTTTACATTGAGATTACAAACCAATAACCACATATATAGCTAGTGAAACACATTACAGCCCCCTGATTTGCTTGTACTTTTCTATTGCCCTCTGGCTACCTGCAACTTTAATGGGCTTGATTTTTTCCTTGTCTAGAAACTTCTATTCAAAACCTTACCTTTCTCCACCAATCCTCTGCACTTTCTACACACCCATAGTCACCTGACACCCTGGGACAATGTTACTTAATCTCTATGATAATCTACTTAAACTCATTCCCTGATGATTACCATATTTCCACACTACCTTATAATGTGAAAGATTTTGAGCCCACAACTGTCATTGTTCAAACCACATTGTTCCATTGATTACTCCTGTATTCCCATATCCTTTATTGCAATCCTCTTTTTGTTTATGATCTCATTATTTAAACTATACCACTCTCTAAAATTACTAATTATCTGTTAATTGCCAAATCTAATTATCATCTGTCAATCCTCATTATTTGAGGCAGTTTTGATACCATCAGTCAATTTCTTCTCCTTATTAACTCTCTTCTCCCTAGGATTTTATTGCAGTGTTGTCCCTTGCTTCTCCACCTGCATCCTTTCCTCTCTCTTCATCTGTATCAAAGATAATAATCTTACCGGTCCACCACTATGTCTACTTCCCTTCTTCCTACATTTTATTTTACTTGGTAATTTCAACAACATTCACAGTGTCATCTACCATCTCAAGGTAGATTCTCTACTCATACAAGTCTAACATCTCTCTCAAAATTCCTTAAATCACCATTTATTTATTAGACATCTAGAAACGATGACCCATAGGAATTTCTTTTTTTGTTTGTTTGTTTGTTTGCATTTTGCAAGGCAATGGTGTTAAGTGACTGGCCCAAGGTCACACAACTAAGTATTAAATTTATGAAGTTGAATTTGAACTCAGATCCTCCTTATTCCAAGGTCAGTGCTGCTACCCCAACACACAGGAATCTTAAAGTCAGTAAGTCTAAACATCTCTGCCCATATTCTTTACTCTTTTTATATTTCCTATTACTTCCAAAAGTATCATTATCCTTCCTAATATATATGTATAAACCAAAACAACATATTGCCATCTTACTCTATCACACCTTATATCCAATAAATTAGCAGGTGCTCCTGTTTCTGCCTCTATAAGATCTCTCATTCATAGCTTCTACTTTCCTCTGACACTGCCATGACCATGGTGCAGGCAGTTAATCATGCTTGGACTACTGCTATAATTTACTGGTTAGTCTCCAAACCTTAAGTCTTTCCTACTCTAATCCATCTTTCATTCAGCATTATCCTCTACTATCACCCCTTTATTCAAGTGGCTATTACCTCCAAAATCAAATATAAAATTCTCTGACTTTTCATGTTTTTCAACTGGTCTTCTATTTCTCAAAAATGATATTTCATGTCTTGACATTTCATCTTCCCCTCCTGACTTCTTTCAAGTCTAGACTAAATTCCTTTGGTTTTCAGAAAGTTTTGCCTAGTCCTAATTTTTAGGGCCTTCCTTCTGAAATTACTACCAAATTTATATATTTTATTTGTATTTAGTTGTTTACATGTTGTCTCCTCCATTAGTAATGAGATCTTTAAGACTTTACTCTTTCCAGTCTTAGTCTTAAGACAGTGTTTGACATTCAGTAACTAATTAACAAATGATGGTATTCTATCAAGAAAAATGATGGAACCTCAGTCTCTTCTGATGCCAGTCTTACTACTACACTATACAAGCTTATAAATATGTCACTACATATGAATAAAAATTGGGTGTTAAATTCATGTTTGGATCATTTCAAATAAAACTGATTTTCATAATATCACATTTTAGACAAAAAACAAATGCTATTATAGAGTATAATAATCAAAATTTACCTAATATTTTCCCCAATACTGTCTTTATACTGTTTCCCTCAGAAGAAAAAACAAAATGATAGAAAAAAATTTGTGCTTTCCCAGTAATCTCTAAAAGCAAAACAGTTATGTACTCTATCATACACAACTCAGCATGAGTAGAATTTGGCAAGTTACTAAATTGAATACTGAAGAAATTAATTTAAAAAGCAGGAAAAATGTACATCTTTCACAAGAGGCTTTTGTTGTGAATATGTAACAAAGATGAGAAGATTACTGATACAGTAGACTAAGCATACCTAAAACTCTATTCTGAAGATATATATACATATATATATATATATATAAAGTGTATGTATAAGTGAAGACTAAATATTCAGTAATCTAAGCAGCTCACAGAAAGCTTAACTAAAATGATGAAATGGACATAATTCAATGTTTCTAATAACCAGGATGGTGAGAAAATGCTTGCTAAATATTAAAATTACCTAGTAATGCTTTGTGAGATCTGAAGCAGTATTTAACTAAAACTTCATCCAGTGAAGTCAAAATGATAGCTTAATAATCATAGAAACATTTAACAACTACTGTGCTAAATATTGTTGATGAACCCTTTCCTTTGGCATAGTTTTTCTAGGTACATTTCTTATGATTATTTTTTTACTTTTAGGGGATTTTACCTCCACATCACTCAATTTAAGCAATTCTTATTTTTAATTTTACTGGAAATTTATTTTAATGATAAATTCTAAATCAATATGGAATATATTATGTGTAGGCTTTCATCGAGCTAATGGTCTGCTGGGATCTAGGGTTCCTTTGGATCTTATCACCAGTCTTGTCAGGAAGTTTTTGACTCTAGGGACTGGCACCTGAGAGAGAATCAGGGTCCTTTTGTTGCAGGTGAAGCAGCACAGTAAAGAGACTTCTTTACACTGATTTGAAACTTTTAGCATATTGGTGACTGACTTTCTGGCTAGGTCCCTAACCTTTTCTCCTCTTACTTCCCAGTTTTGTTTGTCTTTTCTGTTGCTTCCTTAGCTTTTTCAGGAAGTGTGTTAGGAGCTTCAAGTTGTAGTTTAGCCATAATGTAATCCAACTCTTTGAGGGAGATTTAATTCTATTTAATTTGATTTAATTTTTAGTCACACCTAAGCATCTCTTCAGAACTCACCTGTCCTTGCACCTTGTCCTCCTTAGCTCCTGCTTGCTGTTGGGTTTAGACAAGAAGTGCCTACACCACTTCACCTGGGGGAAAGGGGTGTGTATGTCAGGACAGTATTGGGTAATACATAGTGTGGAGTAGGTAGGCAGAAGGGAGAGACCAGAATTCTAGATTTCTAGAACAGGAAGCCACCTCTCCATAGTCTTTGCCATTTGCCCATGTCTGCTACCCTTTGCTGTTTAATTGAGATGAAATCATTAAAATATTTCTCCACTACATGTTTTCCATACTTACACTAGGCTCAGAGATGATGAATCTTGATTTTCTAAATACTTTATAAATAAAAATTCAAATTTTCTTCATTTCATAGTTCATATAGTGGAGAGGACTCAGAGCCTGGAAATTGGATTTTAGTTTTGATTTGATACTTAAGTAGTTTTGTGATGGTCATTAAGCTTGCTTAATCCTTATAAATACTAAATTCCCTATATCAAATCCTGATCATGCATTCTTTTTGAGTTTAAATCTTTGAATACTTTCAGAGCTCATATCATATAGTTTCCTTATTTCTAGTTAGGTGAGGCAAGTGAGGTTCAGAAAGATTAAATGGCTTAACTAGATTAATAAAATGATGGAATAAACTATGTAGCTTTATTAACCTTATTTCAATCCATACAATTCTACTGCTATGTGAACATAAACACACATACACACACTCCTTTTCAAAATTACCATAAAATTATCTCATATGTGCTAATGTATATTAAGGGTACCCTGAACTTTTCTTTTTGAGTTGCCCTATTTTACAGAAACTCTGGACCCAGAGTATGCTGGTGACCCTGAATTTGTCAAGGACCCCACTCAGCTGACATAATGTATTATTTGCACTCCAAGCTGAAATTTCTGTTTCTTGGGAAGCAAGACAGAATCTAGTCAGGCTGTGCTACTAAGTCAGGAGTAGAGTGCTTGGCACATTAGAGATTCCTGAGAAATTCCTTTTGATTCATTGAAAGCACGAATTTCCTTTTTGTTAAGAAAATGAATACCAAATAAGAAAAATAAAATCACAGATCATGGAAATACAAAATAGGACAATAAAAATGACAAAAGTCATCTTTAAAAAGCTGAGAAATTAGTGTATCCAGATTACTTCACTTAAGACCTAAATTTAATTCTGATTTTAATCAGGTAGGGCAGAAATGAGAACATTTTTGAGTTTATAGTTCTCATTCATAAATAAATTTAAAAGAAGAAATGTTTGTCTAAAAGGGGGGGAATCAGTTTTCAGCACTAAGTTTTGTGTACATTTTAATATATCATTCCCAATATATACGATTTATATATATATATTTATGCATATATATATACATATATGTGTATATATATATATATATATATATACATATATATATTAGATGGGAATTAATTGTGTCTGCCGTCCATTATTGGATAAAACTAACAAGCAAACATATAAGTACAAAACAAAAAAAACTTAAATTTTAAACTAGGGGTAGGGAAATCACTAGCTAAATGTTGCTTAATCTTTGTTTACTACTTTTTCTCAAGTGTAAGATAGGGAGAATAAGAAAACCTACTTCTCTGAGATAGTTTTAGAATCAAATGGGATATAATTATAAAGAGCATAACCTAAGATTATAAAAATATTAGCTTTTATTGTTTCACTATTGTGTTTATTTATATTTTATGGGGTTTTTTTTGTAAGACAAATGGGGTTAAGTAGCTTGCCCAAGGCCACACAGCTAGGTAATTATTAAGTGTCTAAGACTGGATTTTAACCCAGGTACTACTGACTCCATGGGCAGTGCTTTATCGACTGCAACCTAGCCACCCCTATATTTTATGTTCTAAGGAGATCCTCCCCCCCAAATTTTGGGATTAATTTAAATTCTTTTGGAGGAGGTGAACTTAATATTATTCCAGTTCTTTGTTGTGAATTTTTATTTATACAGAAATCATTTATCTTCCAAAATTATTGTCTTCCACTTCTAAAATTTTTTAGAGTCTCAAATTGGTTATTCTCTTTTTTTCGTGATCATTTAGAACTTTGAGAGATGCTCTATTGTAATTATAGTCATCTATCTCTACTGTTTATTATTAATTTTTCTTGGAAAGTACTATTTTTTTATTCCCATTCTGATACATTTTAAAAGTTTTGGTTCATTTTGTAATTTTGTATAATTTTTTCCAAGATTTATTAGGATTCTGAAGAATTATTTTTCCTTTTCTTTTTTTATTACAAGACTAAGGGGTTAATTGACTTGCTGAAGGTCCTACAGCTAGGTAATTATTAAGTGTATGAAGTTGAATCTGGACTCAGGACCTCTAGAGTCAGGGCTGGTGCTCTATCCATTGCATCATCTAGCTACACCAAGAATTATTTTTCTTGGTGACTTCTTTCTTTTGTTTTTTCAAAATTCATTTTTTTCTGACATTTTGCCCTGTCATTTGGAAAATTTTTTATTTGAAAGTGGAATCTTTCAGTTTTAACACTTATATGTGTTGGAGTTTGAAGGATGAATGTATTCATTTTTTTTTCTTTCTGGAAATTATTTGTGTATATTCTTTGACTGGTGTTTCATTTTGTATATTTAGACATTCTGAGCAGTTTTATGATTACACTAATTATGGACTTCATATTTTTGACATGTTCTTCCGAGTCACACAATTCTTAAATTATTTTAAATTTTCTTTTTTTGAGATCACTGTTTTCATTCTATAAAGATCATATGTTCTTTTAAAGTGGTTTCTTTATTTCTCTTCATTTCCAGACTCTTTCACTTCAATATATTTGTATTGATAAACAATTGTCCTCCTTTTAATTTCTTTGTGGAGACCCCACCACAAATTATTTTTTTCTATTCTGCCAATTTTATTTTTGATGTTGAACATAAATTCTGCCATTTGTACCCTTTTAACTTCTTTTTTGATTCTGATTTTTTTCTTTTAAACAATGTAAAGACAATTTAGGGTAACTTCATATGTTCTTGAGAATTCACAGGGTTTTGTTTCTCATCAGATGTTGGCTTACTTTAGAAAAAGGAAAACATTAGTTCAAATCCAGCCTTGAAATCCAGTCATGAAATACTTATTTAGAAATGTTTGCAGATTCATAGCTGCCCTTTTTGTAGTGGCAAAGAAATTGAAATTGAGGAAATGTCCATCAATTGGGGAATGGCTAAACAAGTTATGGTACATGAATACTATGCAATATTATTGTTCTAAAACAATAAATGGTCGGACTCCAGGGAAGCATGAAATGACTTACAAATTCTGATGCTGAATGAAGGGAGTAGAAACAAGTGAACAATTCACACTTAAACATTATGAGTTGAACAACCTAGATGGAAGCAACCCCTCTCTCCAGTTCAGAGAACTAGGACAACCGTATTTGACAGATTAAGGACTATATTATACCTAACTAGAGGAAGGAAAACAAAACAAAACACACAGAAACCACTCCCCCCCAAAAAAAAACCCACCCCAACTAAATCTGAACATTTGGTAAAAATTTTCTCCTATGTATCTCTTTCCCTTAATCCTAATTCCTCATGCCCAAATTACTAATTTGTAAATATGTTTAACAAAATATATATGTAAAATGCTAATCTGACTGTTCCCAACTGAGGGGAAGGGGGTGGGAAGGAAGGAAACTTTGTAACTTGGAAATAGACATGTACAAATGGATGAAAATAAATTTAAAAAATTTTAAAAAATTAAAAAATAATTGTTTGAAGTTGTTTGGTTGTCATGCTAGACAACTTCCCTTCTCTCCAATTTTGAAAATATTTTTTTCTGATATATTTTGTATCTCTTGATTTTATTTCATTATATTTTATTACTCACTTTTTCTTTGTCTTTGGTGGTGGATCCCCCATGAGAAGCAACTCTAAACTATCACAGCCTCTTTCCACACTGAGAAGTTCACATTTCATCCTTCTCAGTACATTTCCAAAATGACTTCTGGGGGAGGCAAGACTATACTTGTTTCAAGAATCCTTTATTCAGACTTTGTAGAATTCTTCATTCTCTATTCAGTTTGTTCTTCCTAAATAAGCATGTCTACCTTTAGGTAATTTTTTTCTTTGGTTAAACATTTCTACTCTCAGTCAGTATCCTCTCCTTTCTACATCTGCAAGTAGGTCATAGTTGAAATCTTCTGCCTATTGCCAAAAAATGTTGAAGTAGAAGCAGGGACAAGAGATGCCACAAAGGCAAATAAAAAAAGAGCAAGGAAATTTTCAGTTTCATTTCAGTGTAAATCCCCTAAGTCAGACTTTGTATCCTACTACCCATGCACTAGTAGGTGGATATTAAGTTTGAATATTTGTAATAAACAATCTGTGCTATTAATTCACAAGGATCCTAAATGTTATCTTTTGTACCTTAGCCTTGGTGCCATGGTGATGGTAGGGTGTGGCAGTGACTCTCTCTCTGAGAGACAAAACTCTACAGAAGCTGATTTCTAGAATTTTTTTGTATCTCAAATGGGAGCTCCTTCCTCTCAAACCAAAAATGAGGTTCCATATCGTTATATTGTTTGCATGAATACTCATCTAACACCCACATAATTATATCTGATTTCCTTTAACATTCAGGCAAACTTGTATATATTAGAGAGTTGGAGACAGTTATTCAGATATTCTCCTGTGGATGTTACTAAAGAATTTCTACAATTCTAATATCTAATATTTAAAATACAAACTAATGAGGATGGGCTATATTCAATGCATGGAAAAAATAGTGAAAGGAATTTTTTTATATTGTTTTCTTATTTTATGATTTTAATTATAATTGCTGTAAGATTTGGTTCATTTTTTGGAGATTTAGATTATATGAGTTTGGAGAAAATGATCTTGTCATCTTTCCAGTCATGGTATATTGATTTCTCTCATTTCTTACTGTGTTCAACAACATTTATTTCAGTTTAGTATAATTCAGCAAATTCTTGTTAAGAGTCTGCTTGCAGGGGCTGCTAGTGGATACAGCACCAACCCTGGAGTCATGAGGACCTGAGTTCAAATGTGGCTTCAGACAAGTTACTTAATCCCATTCCTTTGCATACAACAACAACTTCAAAAACAAACAATAAAAAAGTCTGCTTGTGGAAAATACTAGACTTTGTGATTTAGATACATTTATAAAATTATATAATATCTTCTCCAACCAAAAAAATCCACATCATTATAAGTATAATTTAAAAAACAAAAAGGCTATGTGACAACTCTATTTTGTGCTAAATAGGATTAAAATTTTATCTCTCAAAATATCATAATTTTCTATTTTGATTTCAACGACAATAATGTGCTAAAAGTTTAGAAGAATTCTTAATTATCTAACATTTATGTTGATTTTATAGTGATTTTTTGCATTTTCCCGTAGATATTTCCTATATGGGAAGGTACAAGTCTACAAGAAAATAGCAATGAATGCTAGAAAATAGGCTTATGATGTTGGTAATAAAAAGTATAGTATATATTAATAGTGAAATTATACTTGGAACACTAAGAATTTTATAGGGGTAAAATTAAATATTGAAATGGAATCATTTTTTTGCCTCAGATGAATTAAAAAAAAGAGGTTACAATCAAAATCTCAGAGAAGCAACATATTGAAATTAGAAATGGTTAATAGAAACTGCATTAAAATGCTTAACGAACCCTTAGACAATGAGACAACTAATAATAATGATAGATATGCCTCAGTACTTGAACAAAAAAAATGATTTCAGTGAGAGGAATACTAGTTTGGGGAGGAGAGAATTGCTTATTAGGAAATTTTATCCACCTATATTAATTATCTCCAAGATTTTGCCTCAATTTTGCAATTATGAATTGATCAAGAAATAAATTAGATCAGGTATTTAGAATTCTTGATTACTTGATGTCTATTTGTTAAATGCTCCATATTCAATATATGTCACCAACATAATAATGTCAAATATGCCACACATATAAGAAGATCATGAACAATTTATCAAGGCATAGATTGTTTGCTTATTTTCATAGAGATAATTGAAGTCCACTATTATTCTTAGTATACTTATATCTATAATCACTTTTTTCCTAATGAAATTAGCAATTCCAAGTTAAAGAAGGTATTAAATCAAAGCATCTTAATCATTTAATAAATATAAACATCAATCTCTATGCTTCCATGAAATAATGATAATATTTTTAGTTGTTTCCAATTCTTTGTCCCTCATTTGGAACTAGATTTACAAGAATGTATTGCCATTTCCTTCTCCAACTCATTTAACAGATGAAGAAACTGAGGCAAACAGGGGGCAATTGACTGGCCAATAGTCATATAGCTAGTATGTGTTTGAGGTTGGATATGAACTCAGATCTTCCTGATTTCAGCATCCCTTCCACTGTTCCATGTATCTGCTCCTATTAATAAACTATATATTTAAATTTCATAATCTTTCTAAAACAATATTTTTATTAAACAATTTTAAAGTTATTGTATAAAAATGAATGATAAAAACTAAAAGGTTTGAATTTGAAACGAGGTCAAATTGATCCAATGGATGAAGGTACTATTAATAAATATCTTGTTTTTCTTCTGGTTAGACACATTGAGTACAAATCTCTCACTAAGTTTTGGGTAAAAGCATTAAGACTTCCTTTTTTAAAAAAAATAGATATTACAGATTGATGATGATTACTATGAGTGAGTCAGGGAGAGGGATTAAGAATTTCTACAACTCAACATTTCCTAAACAGTGGTAAACACTCCAAATATTACTTAATTAAATCTTCACACCAACTCAATGAAGCAAATGTTGTTATTATACCTATGTCACAGTTAAACAAACTGAGATGAATAAAGGTTAAATGATTTGCCCTGGGTCGTATTTCTAGTAAACATCTGAGCCTGGATTAGAACTCATGTTTTAGATTAGATTAGATTTAGATTTAGATTAGAACCCCCTTAGAGCATCATGTCCAGGACTATATTCACTGTACCACCTAGGTGCCTCAACATTACGATGATTATTATATGACAGTATGGTGATAATGATGACAAATATAATTGTTATCATGTATATAATACTTTAAAATTTGCAAAGAATGTCTTAAGAAATTAAATAATCCTCTAACAAAATAAGGTTGAAATGGCTACACATAAAGGGTCATACCAAAAGCAAATTAAGATAGTAAGGAATAGTTTATATGTCAGATCTATGGAAAAGGGAGGAATTTATGACCAAACAAGAGATAGAGAACACTATAAAATGCCAAAAGGATAATTTTTATTACATTAAATTTAAAAGGGTTTGGAAAAACAAAACCAATTCTACCAAGATTAGAAAGAAATCAGAAAGCTGGAAATCAATTTTTATAGAGTTTCTGATAAAAGCCTTATTTATCAAATACATAGGGAACTAAATAAAATTTATATGAATACAAATCATTCCTCAGTTGATAATGATCAAAGGATATAAACAAGCAGTTTTCAGATGAAGAAATTAAAGCGAGCTATAATCATTTAAAAATGTTCTAAATCACTATTGATTAGAGAAATACAAATTATAATGACTCTGAAGTGCAACTCCTACATATAAGACTAACTAATATGAGCAAAAAGAAAAATAATAAGTGCTACAGAAGATATGGGGGGAAATGGAATACTAAAGCATCACTGATGGAGTCATGAGTTGATTCAACCATCCTAGAGAGCAATTTGTAAGTATGCCCAATAGGCAATGAAACTGTGCTTACCCTTTGATCAAGCAGGAGATGATAAAAAATGGGAAAAATCCCACATAAACAAAAATAGAGCACCTTATTTTGTGATAGTAAAAAATTGGAAATTATATGGATGCCCATCAATCAGGGAATGGCTAAACTTGGATGGGACATGCAGATAATTGAATACTGTTGTGCTATAAGAAAGGATGAGCAGTGGATTTCAGAAAAAAAATTGTACTTAAACTGATACTGAGTAAAGTAAGAAGAACCAGGAGAACATTATATACATTAAGAGCAACATTTTGTGATGTTCAACTATGATAGATGTAGGTCTAGTCAGCAATACAATGATTGCTGTTTTTTTAACGCTTTGTCTATAGTACCTCCTTTTAGCAAAATGCTTTCCCTGAATTTTTCTTTTTGGTTAGCCCTATTCTTGATTTTGCTTTGTTTGATCATGATATTACCCCTGAATCTGTGTATATAACTATTAAAATATATATCTCTTATAAGCAGCATATTGTTAGATTCTGGTTTCTTATTCATTCTGCTATCTACTTCCATTGTATGAGTGAAATTTTTTAATTGAATATGTAGGATTTTCTCAGTATATGATCATATCAACAGCAAAAAGTGATACCTTTATTTCCTAATTGCCTATGTTTGTTTCTTCATTTTTCATCATTTGTTATTGCAATAGTGATCATTTCTAGTAGAATTTAAAAAATGGTGATGATAGAAACTCTTGCTTCACTCCAGGTGGAAAATGTTGTAGCTTATTTCCAATGCAAATAATGCTTGCTCTTAGTTTTAGGTAGATACTTCATGTCATTTTAAGAAATGTTCCTTCATTCCTATTCTTTCTAGCTATTTTAAATTACAAATGGATTTCTTATTTTGATAAAAGTTATTTTCTGCATCTATATAAATCCAGTTCAATCTTAATGTATGATCTTTGCAATACATTTCTATAACGCCATTTGACAGTATTTTATTTAAATTTTTTTGAATAGTATTCATGCTCTAGAGTTTTCTTTCTTTGTTTTTCTTCTTCCTTGTTTAGATAACAAAATCATACTTCATACATAGAAAGAACTTGGTAGGAGTCCTTTATTTATTTTTCAAATAGTTTATATAATATTGTAATTTTTATTAAATTTTGGGTAGAATTTGCTGTAAATCCATTTCTTTTGCCCTTAAGGAGTTTATTGATTACCTGCTCAATCTCATTTTCTAAGATAGGGTTATTTAAGTTTTGTATGTTTTTTTTTTCTCTCTGTTGTTGGGCAATTTTTAGTTTGTTTTTTTTATAAATATACTATCATTTTGTTTAGTTTGGCAATTTTTGACATAAAATGGAATAAAATAATTCCTAATAATTACTTTAATTTTTATCTTCATTGGTGCTCCTTTTCATTTTTTGATACTAGTAATTTTATTTTCTTTTTCTCTTTAAATCAAATTAATTAAGTTTATATTATTTATTCCTCCATAAAACCTAATTTTATTTATTAGTTAATTTTTCTAATTGTACAACTTACTGATTTTTCATTTGATTCTATGGATTTGTATTTTGCTATTTAATTGTAGATTTTCACTTTGCTCTTCTAGCTGTCATTTTTTTTAGTTGCAGGCCCAATTCATTTATCTTTTCTTTCTTTTATTGTTGTGATCTTTTGAAGATTTAAATTTTCTCCCCAGTTTTACTTTGATTACAACATGAACATTTTAATATGTTGTCTTGTCTATCTACTGTCAATGTCTTTAATGAAATTATTATTTTTTAACTATCCATTCCTTATGATTTTTTGTTTCCAATTTATTTTTAACATGCTTCACAAAGACTTTTAATAAAATTCAATTTTTACTTCACAATGGTTTGAAATGGTGATAATATGACAACTTATGGCCATCTTGAATGACCAAGGAAAACGTTATTCTTCCTTCTATTTGATATAAATATTTTTCAAATGCCTGTAATATTTAACTTTTCTAAAATTCTATTTATCTCCTAAACTTCTTTCTTTTAATTAGATTTATTTAGTTTTGAGAGGGGTAAATTGAGGTCCTCCACTCCTAAAGTTTTGGTTTTTATTTCTTTCTGTAAGTCATTTAACTTTTCTCTCAAGAATTTAGATGTTATAACATTTGAAGCATCTTTATTGAACACTGATATTGTCTCTTTGTCTATAGTACCTCCTTTTAGCAAAATAATTTCCCTGAATTTCTCTTTTTGGTTAGATCTATTCTTGCTTTTGCTTTGTTTGATCATGATATTACCCCTGACTCTGTTTATATAACTATTAAAATATATCTCTTATAAGCAGTATATTGTTAGATTCTTGTTTCTTATTCATTCTGCTATCTACTTCCACAGTATGGATGAAATCTTACATTACAGTATCAGTTATGCTCACTCTGTATTTCCTTTCATTTTATTCTCTTCTATTTAGTTTTCACCCTTTTTATCCTGTCCCCTCCTTAAGTCTTTTCTCTTTTTCTTTCCCCTTTCTTCCAGTACGTAACTCTTTCCAGTTCTTCCTTTCTGTGATATTTGTGAGATTATTACAACGTTATGGGTTCACATCTAAAGTATCCAAGTTGTATTCTAAGTCTCCTGAAGATTGTGAAGTTCTTAGGGGATCAATGTATAATCTTCCCATATAGTAACATAAAGAGTTTAACCCTATTAAGTACCTTTTGATTCTTCACTCTGAATTTTCTTTTTGTGGTTTTCTTTGGTCTTTTATTGTAATATCAAATTTTCTATTCAGTTGTGCTCTTTTAAAAGAGAATTGATTGAAAATTCTTTCTCATTAAATCTCCATTTTCCTAGGAATAAATATATTCATTTTTGGTGGCAGGTTTTTCATGGGTGTAATCTCAACTGCTTTGCCTTCCATACCATACCCCATATTCCCTATAGTGATAATTGTTAAATCTTTTTTGAGCAAGTTACAGGATGTTTGAATTACCATTTTCTGGATATTCTCAGTATTTTCTTCTTGACCTTGGAGCTTTAGAATTTAATAATTATATTTGTGGAAGTTTTTAATTTGGTATTTCTTTTAGGTGATTGATTAATTCTTTAAATTTATATTTAGTCCTTTATTTGGGGGTATAATCAGTTCATGAAATATTAGACCCTCTGATATAAGTAAGTAGTGCTGAGTCCTTTTCAGGCATGCTTTTCACTTTTGGGGTCCTGTTACACCCAGCTCTCACTTGTGACTCCAAGAAGCTGTCCCATGCATGGAGACTACATCCTGGTTAATAGTTTCCATTGATAGCTTAAACCAAACTTAGAGGTCTGAAATCCCTCAAACATATAAAGATTTTCACAGCTGAAATGCCAAGGTGAGAAAAAATTGCCATGAAAATATAAAAGAGGAGCTTGGTTAGAAACCAAGATCATACTTTGCACCCTGAGTCAATTTTATTGACTCTGGAAGAGAGAGTGAAGCTGGTGGACTACTTTCTACAATTATGCCTTGCTTAAATATAATTTATATATAAATCAAAAAACATCACCCATATCATTTTATCATTTTCTCTTGTTTAAAAATCCAAGACATGAAATGAATCGGCAACTTATCAAAATTGGAACTGATTGCAATGATGGGAAGAACTGTGATACAACTGTATGTTCTTGCAATCAAAATTTATCTAATCAACAAATGCCAAAAGAAGTAAATGACACTCATGACTATACTATTGCCATTTGCAGGAAAATGCTATGTCACCATTATCAATATACATTTTTCCACTATAATGAACCATTATGTGGTCAAAGAAAAATTTTATGAAGCTCTGGTGATCCACATAATCATATATTGAAAGAGGACAAGCTTTTATACTTAAGTGGCTTAAATGCCAGAGTAGATATGATCTAACAGAAACAACAGGGGTCCTTGGGAGGAATGAAGATGGAAGCAAAAAAATCAGTGGTTATTTAATATGGAAGACATATATGTCTCATGACCTCATATGTCTCAAGACCTTTATATGTCTAATGTTTCATCACTAACACTGTGTTCTATTTACCTGAATGTAATAAAGTTTCATGGATATACTTTCTCAAAAAACATTGACATTTAATCAACCTTATCATTGTAAAGAGAAAAGACAGACAGAAGATGATTTATGAGTACTGGATTCATCATAGTCTTATCTTCTCCAAGCTAAATATTCATATTCAACGAAGATGGTAGCCCCAAGCAAAAACAAAGATTTAATATTATCAGATAAAGCATTTTTCTGAGCATGGACAGTTCATTGGTAACTTGGAGGAAAAATTTAGCCAACATTTGGTACCAGTGAAGCAGAAAAGAAGTAGGTAACTTTCAGAAATTTGGTTTACAGCATTGCACTTACTCATGTGGGCTAGAAAACTCACAAATACCAAGATTAGTTTGATGAAAATGATGTTGAAATTAAAAAACTGCTAAACAAAATAATGACATCTTATAAAGTTGTTTACCACCGGATAGTTTATTTGTCTCTAAGAAGTCACCATTTAACTCCATAAAAATAAAGTACAAGCAAAACTTACAGAGATACAGTGTTTTTGGCTAAGTAAAATGGCAAATGAAATTCAGTTTTATGATAGCAGTAATAATACAGAGTTTATGATTCTCTGATGACTATTTATGGATCAAAGATCTATGGTGCATTTCACCTACCATGTGATGATGGTACCATATTGTTTAGTAATATAGACATTATTCTGAAGAGATGTGCTGAACACATCCATGATGTTTTCAATAGACTATCAATTCTAAAAAGACTGACTATATATATATATATATATATATATATATATATATATATAATTAAAATTAATCCCTCTCTAGCCAAACATCCAACTGAAGACTCCTCACATGTAGCAAATTTTCTTGTACTGTTTCTATTCCAGCTGAGATCTATAAGACAAGAAGTCACTGTTCATAAAAAAGCTGATTGAAATTTTCTGGGTTATATGGGAAGAGGATGTTATCCTCCAGAATTTTCCAGCTCTATAAAGAAAAGGGAAATAGGTTATCTTGTGACAATCTCTTTGTTATTCCAAAAAGACTCTTACCAGAGTCCTTAATAAGCTGATCCTTTACCTGAAAGATTGTCCAGAAGTTGTAGCTTCAGAAAGGAGTGAGGAACAGCTGATATACTGTTTGCTTTTCAACAACTCCAGGAGAATTGTCAGGAGTAGAACAGAGGTCTGTATAAAATGTTCATCCATCTAATGAAGGACTTGATACTGTCAGCAATGAGGGCTTGTGGAAAATAGGGCAAAATTTGGTTGCCTGAATGTTTACACAACTTCTGTATAATGGATGATGCTGTCAAGCTTTCCTGGTCATTAAGGTTGTGGAGTGGAGTTGTTGCTTGTTCCCTTGCTTTTTTAAGATATTATTTTCAGAAACATGGTCAGACATCATCAATGAGGACAAAATTGGCATTAAAGTTAACTACCACTGATGGTAAATTATTTAATTTGGAAAAACTTCAACAAAAAAGTAAAGTGGAGGGAATAGTGGGTGTGTGGCTTTTTTTCACAGAGAATTATTAACTCAGTGAGGACTATGAGATTGAGACAAAGTATGGCTTAAGTCTCTGCTGCTTGTGCTGATTTTATCCTAACAATAAACACCAAGAAATAGAGATTTTACAAGTGACAGACCCACCATTTCCAAATGTGAAACTATTGGTCACAGTAATTGGAGAAATTTTGAATGCTGTGGGTAAGTTCACTTATCTTGGCAGTGTATTATCCAGAGATATAAACATATATCATGAAGCTGAAGCATACATTGCAGAGTTTGCTCATTATTTAGATGTCTCAAAAGGAAAATACGGAGAGAAGAGGTTTAGATTGCTCATCAAATGGAATGTCTACAGAAGTGTTGTACTGACCTCATTATTGTATGCCTGTGAAACCTGAGCTAGTCCCATTGTTTGAATATCAGACATATATTTCCCTAAAAGAATATTTTAGAAAGGACTCATATAAGGCAAGCACTCCCATGAAGATCAGAAGTGATACAATGATACTCTGCAAAACTTTGTCACCATTTGTGAGACACTGGCACAGGACTGGCCAGTATGATGCACATGCATTAAAGAAGGCTCTGTTCTCTAGAAACAATAGAGATATGAAGTAGCTCAAAAAATTGTAAGCAGTATAAATTTAGAAACATCTCCATTCCAAATATTCATATGGACTATTTGTGTCTGACCTGTGGCAGAGCCTTCAGAACTCATATAGATCTGATAAGCCATAGTTAAAACATACTGCACCTTTCCCCCCAGCATAGTGTTGTTATTTTGGTCTTCTTGTAAGGTTTTGGTGCTTTTAAAGTTATATGATCCAGGTTGTGGTTGGATAATTGTCTTCCTGGCCTTCACTCAGCTTCTTATCTGTGTAGCACCCTTTCCTTCTTGGAGCTGCAAACATATCTCTCCACCCTGGAACTGTGACCTTGAAATAATTAATGGATGGGCAAAGGAGCTTTGAAATGCTACCTGATCCTATGCATAATGTTAGTTTAGGTAATTTCATCATACTTTTACAAAACCATGTTTTAAATCTTCTCATTATCTTTGGATCTTGCTCTTGGTGCTCTGCCACTCTCTTCAAGTTTCACCGCTATTATCCTACTCCCCTCAAACTGCAGTCTGGGTCAACTCCCACTGCCATGACTGTACACCTCTTTTTCTCTCCTCATAATCTCCCATCTCATTGTGACATTTTGTTATTCTGCTCAGAATTCATCTTGGCTCCCCCCCCAAGCTCTTTTTTGGACTTTTGGTTTTGCATAACTCTGGACTCAGTCTACCACTCTAAATATATTATATATTACTTCCTTTTCTCTGTGATTCAACCAAGCTATCTTTCTTGCCATTCCTGAAACCATGAATTTTGCACCTTAACAGGAGAGTTTGAACAGCAGTATTCATAAACAGCAACAAAAGGGGGTGAAAAGAGTGGAGGAGGCGTTTGAAAAAAATTTAATTTTTAAACACTTCTCTAGCTTTTTAGATGTAACTTTAGCTATCAGGACTTTCAAGCTAAAGAACTGGCAGAACTCACTCCTCTCATCTCAAGGGAATTAATTCACAGACAATCTTAAAAAATCTCTATAGAAAGTAGTTTGTGATTGATTTATATTTCTCATATATCTAGCAGATATTTTACGTATTTGCAGTTATTTTATTTTATTTTGTTTAGGTTTTTGCAAGGCAAATGGGGTTAAGTGACTTGCCCAAGGCCACACAGCTAGGTAATTATTAAGTGTCTGAGACCAGATTTGAACCCAGGTACTCCTGACTCCAAGCTGGTGCTTTATCCACTATGCCACCTAACTTCCCCTGCAGTTATTTTAAATAAATAACTTCCTTTCTATTATTTCCTTTTGAATTTTTATAATTGCCATGTAAAAATGATAATTTTTGTGGACTTATTTAAATCTTGCTACTTTAGTGAAACTACTTATTATTTCAATTATCTTCTTCAATGAATCTCAAACTCAGAATTTTGGAGTCTATATTATAAAGCCCTTCTACTGTTGTTTTGAATTCCTTGGCATAAATCTTTATTTTAGTTGTGGTATAAAATTTCTTTTAAATCCTATGTTTGCCTTATGTGTAGAGTTGGAGACACTATGATTTCTATAACAGTATTGATCATACAACATTTTAGATATTATAATGTTTTTACTTTCCCTTTACCCCACTCCCCACCTCTATTTCATTAATATCAAGAGGCAGGCAGACTGGGATTAGAAATAATGCTTTCTATGGAATTATTAAAGAAATTGAAGATGTTTAATTTAGAAAATATTAAACTTAAAAGCAATGTTACTAGTCAGAAGGACTAATGATTTGAATAGGATATAGAAGAATCAAAAAAATAAAAAAATTATATAGGTGAGAAGAGTTAGAAGGTTGTTTGATCAATAAGCATTTATTAATTGCCTACTTAATAGCTAGGGATTGGAAATTAAGTGCAAAAAGTGAAATAATCTCTATTCTCATGGATTTATGTTCTAATTTAGGAGATCACAAGTGAATATATATACATATAAATAAATATATACATATATACATATTCAAGTACACAGATGCATATATACATGTGAGTTTGTACATATACATACATATATATATATAAGATAATGTGATTTTTATATAAATGCATACATGAGAGAGTGGATTAATAGAAATTAGTTACAGAGGGACAGAGTGAGAATTGACAATTAAGAACTTTTTGTAGGAGGTAATAATTGAGGAAGAGAGGGGTTTCTCTGATGCAGAAGTATAGGTTTAAGAGACATTCAATGCAAATATGCAAGATTAGTGTTGTAGTGCCTTTTGTGAGGAACAGAGAAAATACCAGTTTGGCTGAATTGCAATAAGGATATGAGAGAATATTTTACATTGATATAAAGTGTTTCTTTTGACTTTTTATGTTTTTTTTTGTTTTTTGAGTAATGCTGTAAAAGGGTTTAGATAAACTAAATATGTTTCTATTTTGTCCTAAAGACAATTAGAAATCACTGAAAGAGCATATAAAAGGAGAGATAAGAGAATAAAAAGCACTTTAGTTATTAAAATCAAATATGTGTTAAATTCCAGATTATGCTAATTAACTCATCATGTAATGCTGGATATTCCAAGTTTCAGTTACCTTATTACATTGGTACTATGTACACTACCTATATTGAAAAAATTAATTGAGATGGAATAGGTAAAGTTCTTTGTAGGACTTATACAGTAATATAAATGTAGGTTGAGGCAGTTAGATGATGCAATTGATTGAGGGCTAGCCCTGGAGTCAAGGAGATTCATCTTCCTGAGTTCAAATTTCGCCCTAGATAATTACTAGCTGTGTGACCCTGGGCAAGTCACTTACCATGTTTGCATCAGTTTCTTCATTTGTAAAAGGAACTAAGAATGAAATGGCAAACTATTCCAATATCTTTGCGAAGAAAAACCTATATGGGATTATGAAGAACTGGTCACAACTGCAATGACTAAACAACAACAAAAAAAGGCTATTATTAAAGTGAGGCATATAAACCAAAACCTATAAATCTTAATGGGAATGTGAGAATATAAAGAGTTTTTCCCCCTCTGGCATACACACGAGAAGAAATGGTACCATTAAAAATATCGAGGAAAAGGGTTGGAACATATATATTGGGAACACCATGGAAGGAATAATGAGTTTAAATTTAAACAATGAATTGAATATTAATTTAATATTGAAAATTCATCATTATTATAAGTAGAACATCTAAATAACCTTCTTGCAAAGAGAACACTGTTTCATTAAAATTTCAGTTTATGATTTAAATAAAATTGCACAGGTCACTTAATAATGAAACTCTGACACCAAAGTCTTCAATTCATTAAAACTCTAACAGAGTTTCATGATTGCAGATTTTCAAAATATATTTTCTTTTTTGCACATTACTCAGTTTAAACAAAATAGTTGTTAATTATAGTGTTATGTTAAAAAGCTCACACACATTATGTTTGCAAAGTTTGAAGAAAATCCAATAAAATCATTTCAGCCTAAATCACCATCAAGAGAACAGAACCGAGTGTGTGTGTGTGTGTGTGTGTGTGTGTGTGTGTGTGTGTGTGTGTGTGTGTGTCAGTATTTCAGCTCTGGAGCCCAGTGGGACATGATGCTTGCTGTGGGTATGGAGAAAACAGCAGGACTTTTCACTAGAAATGAGACAGAGGGAAAACTTGTGATCACAAAACAGAAAAGCATATTGCTGATAAGACATAAGTGTTAGAGGGTTTCTACAACCTCAAGCTGTGCCTTTCCCAACAAAAATCTCATATTAATTTACACAAGGCAATTTTTAGTTGCACAGCTAGAAGGAACTGTGAAAAAGGAAATTAGTTGTTCTTTTGCTAGAGACAATTCATTGCGAACTTCTGAAATAATATCTCTCTTTCAAACTCTATGTCGAAACAGCTGAGTGATTCTCTCCTGCCAGAGATTTTTTTTCACCTTATGAGGTAGAGTTAGAGGAATTAAAGTTTTAAATAAAACATTTGGTTGCATGCCAGGGGATATCTTATGCATGAAATGATACACTTGAGTTAATTTCAACAATCAAGAGACATGTAACCTCATGGAAATCACTTAATATAGTGTTTCCTCCACTGCTAAACAGTAATAATGATACTTGCACTATCTGATTTTGCCCAGAGGCTATTATAAGGACAAAGTAAAATTAAAACTATAAAATACTATAGAAACTGTCTAAAGTTATGTAAATGTAAAGTATTCTTACTAATTATAGTAGGGCTGGAAAGGACTTTATACAGAATTTAGTGTTACTAGATTTTATATATATGTGTGTGTATATATATATATATATATATATATATATATATATATGAAAATATATACCTATATATATATAGTCTCTGTGTCAATTTATCTTTTTAATATATAGTGAGAGAGAATGAAAGATGAAATATTCTGAAAAATTCAGAATGTTCCAAAAGGAAGTGTAGTTTCACACTTACTAAAGTTCAAAGGTTTTCAAAGAAAAACACATTTGAAGAAATTAATAGCTATACACTATCTGAATATAGCTATATAGCCTTTCAGAACTTAAAGATGAACCATAAGCTCCATTGTTTTTGGCTTTTTAAAGCAATTCAGAACTCTGTATGTGTGGGGGTGTGTATTTGTCTATGTGTCTGTGGGTTTCTGTAATCAGGGACCTACAGTGAGGGATATAGGTAGAGAAGGCAGAGGCCATGCCTCACCTGTACCTCACTTCTGATTTCGAAAAGTTGAACACATATACCTGGACTGCTTAGGTGTATGCTTAACCCTTTGTTATCAGAGGTGAGGCTCAGCTCTGCTTCCTCTGCCTCCCCCCTCACCACAAGTCCCTACTATATATATATATGTAAACATACATATCTGCATATTTCATAAATCTCTCATTTCCTGTTTAGCAGGAAATGTCATGCCTCCTCCAAGATAAACTGATCTCATCCCTATACATAATGAGCCAGTTTTTGATATTTAATACCTCAACTCCCTCAGTTTCTACTCCCTGTGTATTTCTCTACTTTCCATCAGCAGCTTCATGTCTTCCCTTTGTATTGTGATATCCTAACTGTGGTTGCATTAGTACCATGACTTTTTGATGAGAAAATTTCCTCTACTAATACAAGGTAAACAAGTGCTAAAACTTATGACTCATCTTCTTGACTTCAAATCCAGACCTCAAATAAGCTTACTAGCTGTGTGACCCTGGAACAGTCATTTAAGCCTGTTTTTTAAGTTTTCTCATCTGTCAAGTGAGTTGTAGAAGGAAATCTACTATTTTTGAAAAAAAACCTGAAAAGTGTAGGAGACTACTAAAAATGACTCAAGAACTACAAAATGAGTTTGGTGAGGAAAAAATGATCAATTTAAAATCAGCAGAGACCTGAATTTAACTTCTGTTAGTTTAATTCTATGGATAAGTGGCATCATTTCTGAGACTCAATTTCCTCCCATGCAAAAATGGGGATTATAAATACTGCAGAACCTATTTCATGGAATTGTGTTAGGATCAGATGGTATTTCCTGGAGGGAGCCCCCAAATCTTAAATATCAGGTATGATTAAGATGAGTTGATTTTTGTTACAAGATAAGAAATAATATCATGGTTTAATCCCAGGTGTCTAGTGTCAGGAAACAGTGAATTTCATAGTTTTATTTTTTCACATGGGAAAATCATCCCTACATTCAATCTTTTATTTTTTTTTGTCTCTGGTTACTCTTTCCTGAGTATGATTTTTAAGTACTCTAGGGAGCCACTATCCAGAGAGGCTGAAAGAGTTTCCTCTGGATGACAATTGAAAACAAATACAACCTTCAATGATTCTGGCTGGAACTCCACCACTGAGAACACACTTGAAGAGTAGGACTGCTTCTTTCTCCAGTGGGATTGAAGAGAGAATAAGTTTTCATCCTATAGCATACATTACCAAAGTAACTGGAATGGTAACTGTGTCAACATAAATTTTATGTAGGTCCACATTTATCTCTGAGGAAAGAACAAGATAAAAAAGGTGGTTTTTCTGCAGGTTCTACCCATGATTCATGAATATCATGTAAATCTTATGTGTGTGTTTGTGTGTACAAAAATCAAATGACTTCAATAATGAAAATAAAATGACCAACCAAATCAGTATACTGTTAAAGAAGAAGGACCTCTTCCAGAAAAAGAAAGGTGGAAAATAGTACCAATAAAACATTAACTTGTAGAAGATACAAAAAATTAAAGAAGTAGACACGAAAATAAAATGGATTTTTGAGAATTTCTTTAATTTGACATGCATTAAAGATTTAAATCTACTTGAGGATACAGAATGATTTTGTGAGGAAGGAATGTATCTGAGGCATGTGCCTCTGTGAAGACAAAGAGAGGAGGAATGGAAAACTGCTTATGAGAAAATTGAAACATTAAGAGGATAAGCAGTTCTAGTACTATATGTCAAACATTGTGCTAAATGCTTTACAATTATTCTATCATTTGATCCTCACAACAGCCCTAGGAGGTAGGGTAATATTATTACCTTCATTTTATAATTGATGAAATTGAGGCAGACAGAGGTTCTTAGCTTGCCAAAGGTCATACAACTAGCGTCTGAATTTGACTTTAGACAATGAACTCTGTTTTCTCTGAATAAAAGTTATTATTAAAGTATACTCAGGAAAGGAGCAAAACTTGAAAGTAAACTAAGTAATGTAGAAAAAGTAGGTGCTATTTGTACCTATATTACCTAACATTTTCAAAGGTTCTTTAAGTTTTCAAAGCTTTAATGTGCATTGTTTTATTTGATCACATTTTATTTGATCTTTAATTCCAGAACATCTAGAAGGAACCTCCAAGTACAGTGTGCTGAAAGAAGCCCCAGTGGTGTATTGGACTAATATATATGGGGAGATTTAGTTCAATTAACTATACTACTAAAGAAAGTATCAATATCAATGAAATCCCAGATCTTTTAAGAGATTCAACAAATACAACAGAAATATAAACTCAGTGTTAAAGACAACCCAGAATAATTTCTAGAAAATATTATATTCTTGAATGGTGATAGAAAGGAATATACCTTTTTCTCATTGGTGAATGACACCTGTACAAAAATTCACCATATATAAAGGCATAAAAATTTTACAATCAAAATGCATTCTTTTCAGATCATAATGAAAAGAAAATTACAACTTATGAAAGACCATGGAGAGACAGACTAAAAATTAAATCAAAAGTAAATACTTTTTTCCTTCTCTTTTCTTAATTGATATTTTATTTTTCCAAATATATGTTATGAAAGTTTTTCAACATTTAACCATATGCCTATGTATATTTTTAAGTTACAAAATTTCCTTCTACTCTCTCTTCCCACCCCCTCCCTTCAGTGGTGAGCAGTCAGGTTAATATTATACATACAAATTTGTGTGAAATATCTTTACAGATCAGTCATTTATAGTATGAGGAATTAGGATTAAGGAAAAGAAATACATGTGATAATTTTTAAAAAGTGAATGTAGGGGTGGCTAGGTGGTGCAGTGAATAGAGCACTGGCCTTGGAGTCAGGAGTACCTGGGTTCAAATCTGACCTCAGACACTTAATAATTACCTATCCGTGTGGCCTTGGGCAAGCCACTTAACCCCATTGCCTTGAAAATTCTAAAAAAGAAAAAAAAAAGTGAATGTAGTGTTCATGAAATTCTAAAGGATTTTTTTTTGTTTTGTTTTTATGTATTTTTTGTTTTATTTTTATTCCTCTGGATGGGGATAGCATTGCCCATAATTGGTCTAATAGGGTTGTTCTAGCTCTTTGAACTCCTGAGAGGAGCTGCATCCATCAGGACTGATCATCTCACAATGTTCTTAACGTGTACATTGTTCTCTTGGTTCTTCTCCCTTTGCTCAGGATCATATCCTATAATTACTTCCATGTTTCTCTAGAGTCTGAACATTTATGGTTTCTTATAGAACAACAGTATTCAATAGTATTCATGTACCATAAATTTTTTTAGTCATTTCCCAATTGATGGGCATTCCCTCAATTTCCAATTCTTTGCAAAAGAGCTATAAAAAGAGCTGCCATGAATATTTTGGATCATGTGGGAATTTTCCAATTTTTAATGATTTCTTCTGGATATAAGTCTAGAATTGGAATTGCTGGGTCAAAGGGTATGAATAATTTTATTGCCCTTTGGGTATAATTCCATATTGCTCTCTGGAATGGTTGGATCAGATCACAACTCTACAAGCAATGTATCAATGTCCCAGTCCTCCCACAACCTAATTATTTTTTTTTCTTTTTGGCAACATAAACAATCTGATAGATATGAGGTGATACCTCAGAAATGTTTTAATTTGCATTTCTCTAATCAGTAAAGATTTGGAGCATTTTATCATATAATTATATATATAGATTTAATTTCTTTATTTGAAAACTGTCTATTCATATACTTTGACCATTTATCAATTGGGGAATGACCTTCTAAATTTGATCCAATTCTCTATAAGTTTAAGAAATGAGACCTTTATCAGAACTCCTATTTGTGAAAATTGTTTCCAAGCTATCTGCTTTCATTCTAATTTTGGCAACATTGATTTTATTAGTGCAAAAACTTCTTAATTTAATATAGTCACAATTATTCATTTTGCAGTTTATAATGTTCTCTATTTTTTGGTTGGCCACAAATTTGTCTCCTTTCCATAGATCTGATAGATAATTCCTTGATCTATTTGTTTATCTATGTGTCACCCTTTAGTTCTAAATCCTGTACCCATTTTGACCTTATTTTGGTATAGAGTATGAGATGTAGGTCCTTGCCTGGTATTTCCTATACTGTTTTCTAGTTTTCTCAACAATTTTTGTCAAATAGTGAGTTCTTATCCCAGAAGCTAATATCTTTGTATTTGTCAAAGGGTAGATAATTGTAGTCATTGTAGTAATTTAATACTGTTTCTTTTGATCCTATCCTAATCCACTGATCCATTACTCTTTTTAAATAACCTAATCCTAAAGAAAAAGTGGTTTAGACAATTAACAATAGAAGCAATTAATAATTTCATCTAAGAGGAAGACAATAATGATGCAACATACCAAAACTTATGGGATGCATCCAAAACAGGGGAAATTTTTTTTCTCTAAATGTTTATAAAAATAAAATGTGAAAGAGGTGATCAGTGAACTAGGTGTCCAACTTAAAAGAGTTAGAAAAAGAACAAATTAAAAATTCCCAATTAAATACCAAATTAGAAATTCTGAAAATCAAAGGAGAGATTATTAAAATTGAAAGTAAGAAAACTATTAAGGTAATAAAAACAAGATAGATGGTTTTATGAAAAAATAAAATCAATAAATTTTGATTAACTTAATTTTAAAAAAAGAAGGATAACTAGATTACTAGCATGAAAAATGTAAAGGGTGAATTCACTGCCAATGGAGAAGAAATTAAAGCAATAATTCAAAGCTATTTTCTCTGACTAAACCAATAAATTTCATAATCTAAGTAAAATAGATGCATATTTACAAAAAGTTAAATTTACCAGGTTGACAGAAAATAAAATAAAATACTTAACCCCATATTTTAGAAAAAGAAATTGAAAAAACATTAATGAACACCCTGTGAAAAATCTCCAGAGCCAGATGGATTTACAAGGCAATTTAAACTAAACATTTAAAGAACAAATAATTCCAATTCTATATGTTATTTGGGAAAATGGACAGAATTTTGCACCTAATCAATAATACTACAAAATTTTAAATAAAACATTAGCAAAAAGATTACAACAATTTATCAGAAGAATTATCACAAGAATCAATTTATGATTATATGGGATTTATAACAGGAATTCAAGGATAGTTCAATATTAATTTTTTAAAGGATCATATCAGCACCAAATTAACAAAAATCATATTATTACCACAATTGATGCTGAAAATCATTTGACAAATTAGAACAACCATTCCCATTAAAAATATTATAGGGGGGCAGCTAGGTGGCGTAGTGGATAAAGCACTGGCCTGGGAGTCAGGAGTACCTGGGTTCAAATCCAGTCTCAGACACTTAATAATTACCTAGCTGTGTGGCCTTGGGCAAGCCACTTAACCCCATTGCCTTGGAAAAACTAAAAAAAAAAAAAAAAATTTACAGACTATAGGGATAAATGGGGTTTTGATAAGCAATATCTATCTTAAACTATCACTAAGCATTACATGTAATGAGGATAAGCTAGAAGAATTCCAATTAAGATCAGCGGTGAAACAAGGATCCTCTTAACACCACTATTATTCAGTATTGAATCAGAAAGGTTACTGTTAGAACTAAGAGAAGATAAAGAAATTGAGGTAATTAGAATAGTCAATGAGGAAGCAAAGTTCTTACTTTTTGCAAATGTTATATATATATATATATATATATATATATATATATATATATATATATATATATATGCTTAGAGAATCCTAGAAAATCAACCAAAAATCTACTTGAAACAATCTACGACTTTAGTAGAGTTACAGAATATGCAATAAATACACAGAAAGATATTCTAATTATTACCAACAAAGCCAAGTAACAAGAGAAAGAAAGAGAAATTCCATTGAAAGTAATCTTAGTTCACATAATATATTAGGGTGTGAACTGCCAAGGCAAAACCAGGAAGTATATGAACATAATTACAAAACACTATTCACATGTAAACCATTGAAAAAATGACAATTGCTTATAGATATGTCAAACTAATATAATAAAAATGACAATTCTACTTAAATTGATCTACTTATCTGTTGCCAAAGCAATCAAGGTCCCCAAAAATATGTTACAGAGCTGGAGAAACTAAAAACAAATTTTACCTAGAGGTAAAAAAGATCAAGAACATTGAAGAGAATTAATGAAAAAAAGTAAATGGAAGGTGGCCTAGGCCTACTAAATCTATAACTATATTACAAAACAGCAGTCATCAAATCTATTTTGTATAGACTAAGAAACAGTGGTGGATCAGCAGAATAGATTGGGTAAAAAAGGTTGCAAATTACATAGTAATTTATTCTTTAAAAATTGCCAAGAGTATTGCTTCTGGGATCAGAAATCATTATTCAAAAAATTCAGGTGGGAAAACTGGGTAATAGTATGTTAGACACTAGAAGCAGACTAACAACTCACACCATACATCAAGATAAAATTAAAATAGATATATGGTAGGGGCGGCTAGGTGGCGCAGTGGATAAAGTACCGGCCCTGGAGTCAGGAGTACCTGGGTTCAAATAGGGTCTCAGACACTTAATAATTACCTAGCTGTGTGGCCTTGGGCAAGCCACTTAACCCCATTTGCCTTGCAAAATCCTAAAAAAAATAAATAAATAAAAATAAAAATAAAATAGATACATGGTTTAGAAATAAAATGTGATACTCTAAGTCAATTAGGATAATAAGGAATAGATAGTTTATCTGTCAGATCTATGCAAAAGGAAAGAATTTATGACCAAATAAGAGACTGTAAACATTATACAAAAGAAAAAAAGATACGTTTTTTCAATTAATTGAAAATGTTTTGCATAAACAAAATCAATGCAATCAAAAAGAAATCAATAAGCTGTGTAATATTTTTAGGAGCACTGCATCTGATAAAGGTTTCTTTTCTAAAATATATAGAAAACTGAGACATATTTATAGGAATATAAAAATTCCCTCCAATAGATGAGTATTCAAAGGAGATGAAATTTTCAGATGAAAAATTAAACTTATCTATAATCATTTGAAAAAAATGCTTTAAATCACTATTAAATCACTTAGTTTTAATGTGGCTACTCTGAGAGGAAAGAAAAATGATAAATGTTGGAGGGGTATGTGTGAAAACTACTGGGATATTAGCTGTTTTAATTTTCATTTCTCTAATCAATAAAGATTTGTAGCCTTATTTCATATGATTATATATAGCTTTAATTTCTTCATTTGAAAACTCTCTGTTCATATCCTTTGACCATTAATCAACTGGAGAATGACTCGTAACATTATAAATCTAATGTAATTCTCTGCATATTTTAGAACTGAGAACTTTATCAGAACTCCTTGCTATGAAAATTGTTTCCCAGCTTTCTGATTTTCTTCTAATTTTTTTAGCATTGATTTTATTAGTGCAAAAACTTTTTAATTTGATATTGTCAAAATTATCAATTTTGCAATTCATACAGTTCTCTCTTTCTTGTTTGGTCACAGACTTCTTCCTTTTCTATAGATTTGACAGATAGTATATTGATCAATGTGTTCATACAGTATCTGGGTTTGCCTTGGGAGGTAGATTCTAAAGTATTTAATGTTGTTTGAAGTTTCTTTAAATGAAATTTCACTTTCTAACTCTTGGTCTTGAAATTTTTTGTTCATATATGTACATGCTAATGATATATGTGAGTTAGTTTTATATCCTTCTATTTTTCTGAATTTATTAATTGTTTCAAATGGTTTTTAGATGATTTTCTTGGATTTTCTAAGTATACCTTCATATCATCTCCAATGAATGAAAGCTTTGTTTCCTCACTGTCAATTCTGATTCCTCTTTTCTTTTTTCTTTTCTTATTGTTTTTTTTTCTTTTCAATACTATATCAATTCTATTTCTTATTTTCAATGCTGTATTGAATAATAATGGTGATAATGGACATCCTTGTTTCATCCTTGATCTTATTTGAAATGCTCCTCTTTTATCCCCAATACACATAATATTTGTTTAGGGTTTTAAATAGAAAGTACTTATTATTTTAAGGAAAACTCCATTCATATCTCTACTTTCTACTATATTTAATATGAATGAATGTTGCATTTCATCAAAGCTTTTTGCCCATTTAATTGAGAAAATCATATGATTTCTGTTGGATTTGTTTTTAAAATGTTCAATTATGTTGACTGTTTTCCTAATATTGAATCATCACTACCTACCTGGTATAAATCCAACCTGATCACTGAGTATTATCCTGGTAATACTTTGCTGTAGTCTCATTGCTAAAATTTTATTTAAGACTTTTGTATTAATAATCATTAGGGAGACTGGTCTATAATTTCTTCATCTGCTTTGGTTCTTCCTTGTTTAGGTATCTGCACCACCTTGGTGTCATAAAAGAAGTTTGGCAGAACTCCTTCCTCTCCTATTTTTAAAAATAGCTTATGTAGAATAGTAATTAATTGTTCCTTAAATGTCTGGTAGAATTTACTTGTAAATCCATCTGAAACTTTTTCTTGGGGAATTTATTGATGGTTTCTTCTATTTCCTTTTCTGAAATGGAGTTATTCAAGAATTTTATTTCCTCTTCTGTTAATCAGGGCAGTTTTTACTTTTGTAAATATTCATCCAGTTTACTTAGGTTATCAAATTTATTGGCATATAGTTTGGCAAAATATCCCTTAATTATTTTTTAAAAGCCTCCTCATTAATGGTTAGTTCACCTTTTTTCATTTATGATACTCATAATTTGGTTCTCATATTTAAAAAAAACAGTTAACCATTTTATCCATTTTATTAGTTTTTTTATGAAAACCAATTCAGTTTTATTTATTAGGTTAATATGTTTCTTGTTTTAAGTTTTATTAATCTCTCCTTTGATTTTCGGAATTTCTATTTTGATATTTAATTGGAGATTTTTAATTTGTTTTTTTAGTGGCATACCTAATTCATTGACCTCCTCTTTCTCTATTTTATTTATATAAGCGTTTAGAGATATAAAAGTTCCCCTCAAAACTGCCTTCACTGCATCCCATAAATTTTGGTATGATGTTTCATTGTTTATGTTTTAAATTAATTATTAATTATTTCTATAATTTTTCTTTGATCTATTAATTCCTTAATATTAGGCTATTTACTTATCAATTTATTTTTTATTTATTTTTCACAACCAGTTATTATAGGTAATTTTTATTGCATCATGATTTGAGAAGTATGTATTCATTACTTCTGCCTTTCTGCATTTGATTATAAGGTTTTTATTCCCTAGTACATGTCAATTTTGGTATTGGTGCCATGTACTGCAGAGAAAAATGTATATTCTTTTCTGCCCTATTAAATTTTCTCCAGAAGTCTATCAAATCTAAGTTTTCTAAGATTTATTTGCCTTCTTAACTTTCTTGTTTCTTACTTTGTGGTTGGATTTATCTAGCTCTGAGTGGGGGAGGTTGAGGTTCCCCATTTTTAAAGTTTTGCTATCTATTTCGCCTTGTAATTCACTCAGGTTTTCCTCTAGCAATTTGGACACTATACCACTGTGTGCATATATGCTTAATAATGATATAGTTTCATTAAAAAATGATGCCTTTTAAGAAGATGTAGTTTCCTTCTCCATTCCTTTTAATGAGATTGATTTTTGCTTCTTATTGATCTAAGATTAGTATGGCTATCCTGCAATTTTTTTTTATGTCTGCTGAAGTATAATATGCTTCATTCTGTCATTTTACCTTTACTCTGTCTTTATCTCTCTCCTTCAAATGTGTTTCTTCTAAACATATTATAGGATTCTGATTTTTCATCTATTCTGCTATCCACATTTGTTTTATAGGACAATTCATCCCATCCACATTTAAAGTTATAATTACTAATTTTGGGTTTCCCTCCATGCTATTTTTCCCCATTTATGTTTTTCTCTGTATTTTTCTTTTATTCCTTCTCACCAAAGTTTTACAACCTTTCCCCTTTAACTTTTCTTTTAAATTTTATCTTTCAGTTTTTTTCCTTATAAATTTGCCTTCCCTTTTACCAGTCCCTTCTTCCCTTTTCTTTCCCTCCCCCCTTTCCACTTTCCTGTAGAGTTGAATAGATTTTTAAGCCCAAGTAGTGATGTATCTTTTTCCCTCTCTGAGCCAAAACTATTTAATAGAATTAAATCAGTGTTCAAATCCTCCCCTTTTTCATCTACTGTTATAACTCTTTGAGCCTCTTCACTTGGTGTTATTTATCAATAGAAGTACCATCAATTAAAGCACTATCAAAATGTCATCAATCAAAGGTTGATTAACCAATTGTTTGATTGCTTGATAAGTTCAAAGTACTGTTAATAAAAGTACAATCATAATTTGATTGATTGTTTGATACACAGCATTGTCTCATCATTACTAAGTACCCTCCCCTTTTTTGTATCATTAGAAATACCTTCTCAAGAGTCATGAATCCTATCAAATTATAATCATTTTATAGGTGATTCCTTTTCAATTACATATAATCTTCATGATCCAAAGCACCGTGCAAAGTCAAATCATTTCATGAACCATTTGTACCCCCCCCCAAGTATAGTCTCTTCTACATTCCCCTCCTCCTTAGTTCACCAACCAAGGGACTTAAACCCTTGTTAACTGAAGTATGGATTAAGTCTCACCCTTAAAAGTATGTTCCCACCCTCTGCTCCTCATGTCACTTCTGATTTATTTAACTGCAGTCTCTAAGAGCTCTAAGTACTGGGACACTTGGAAGATCTCTCTTAGTTGATTGTACAGTATGAGAGACACTGACCCTGGACTACCTAGCATAAGACATCCTAATCAGATTAAATGCTAATTAGGTCAAAGGAAACTGAGAAAAGAATTTAGACTAAATATCCCTGCTTTATATCTCAAACATAGTGATGTCATCTTGTTAAATAGAAAGAAAAGAATCAACCATAACAATATCCTCTAAATCTAATCTCTTCAATTATATTCAACCCTTTAACTATCCTTAGATAAGTACAGTTCTCAAGAGTTACAAATGTTATATTTTCCCTTATAGGGTGGTATGCAATTTGATGTTCTTCACCTACTTTTGTTTTACTTTTCTCTTTTTTTTCCCCTTTTCATTCACCTGTTTATGTATACCTTGAGTCTTGAACTTGGAGATTGAATTTTCTGTCCAGATCCAGTATTTTTATCAGAAAATTTTGGAAATCCTCTGTTTCATTGGACAACCATCTTTTCCACTGACAGAATATACTGAATTTGACTACAGGGTAGTAAATTCTTGTTTGTCATCCAGCCTTCAGCATCAACTACTACCATGGAGAAAAATCAAACAAATGAACAAACAAAAATAGAAAATAAACACTTGAAAGAGTTGAGCTCCTCTATTAACAAGTTTAACTTTGATAATATATTCATGTAATCTTAATTTTTTCTGGATTTGATTTATTTTTATAAGGGTGGGAAGGGTTGAGTGAGAGAAGCAGATGCAGTTATAATAGAGGATACTTCTTTCATCCAGTTGTTCAGCAAAATTATTTTATAGAGACAAAGATAAGCTTAAATAGACAGCTAGGAGACCTGACTCCAGAGTTGGTCAGGAAGACCTTTCTGGCTTTGCTTCTTCATCTGTAAATTGAACTGGATCAAGAAATGGAAAATTATTTCTATATCTTTGTCTAGAAAACCCCAAATACATTCATGAAGAATCAGATACGATTGAAAACAACTGAACAACAAGAGAAATACAATGGGCAATGACTTACCAATTTTAGTAAACATCTGAAAATCAGTTTAAAATATACCTGTATATATTTTTTAAACAAATCTTGTTACTATTTTAATTAAATCTTATTGTATTCAATCTCAATCTTGGTCCTACTGGAAGAAAGGACTAACATGAAACATTTTAATGCTTCTACTTTCTACTTCCTTCAGGTGTTTGAAAACAAGTTCACTTCTAAACTTTATTTTCTAAGCATTCATTAGCTGATATATTTCCAGGAGTTTTGGATGCCAGGATTTTAATAACTCTGCCAAACTTTTATCCATAGAAAACTGAGATTAGAATGATAAATTCCCTATGGTTCATTTTAGCTACTTGAAGCAAAAGAGAAAATAGTTGGATAAATTAATGTACCAGCACAGTTTAATGAAATTTAAATGCCAGTGTTTATAATAAACTTGAAGGGGGTATTTGACTGGTATCTCAAAAAGGGACTACTAGCCTTACTGATAAGTTAATACCTTCCTTCTATTGCTTATTTATTTGGGAATTTTGATTCGTCAGAAAGTGATAACTTCCTTCATCATTTTGCTTTTACCCTAGCTATTGCTGCTTCTACTATGACTCCTATGAATGAAACAAAGAGAATATGGAAATGAAGAGATTAAAGTGGCATGAGGAATCTTTCCAATACTCTAGCTGACCTCTTAATGCATATGTAATAGCAATCCAGTCACAATATCTTATGGGAGAATTTTCCTCTTTGACTATACATCCACAGATTGTATTCAGATTAAAAATTATTTTGATTGCTCTTTGCCTGAACTACCCTAACTTTTGCTTCAATAAAATTTGCTTAAGTTTCTCCCTATTCCCCCAAAATTAGCATAAAATATTTCAGATTCTTTAAATGGAACTTGGGTAAAACCATCCAAATCTTTTGGTTTTTACTTATTTGTGTTTTTTATAAGAACATATACCATCAAACATATAACTTTCCAAAAAAACAGAGGAAAATATTGCAATAGGATACTTTCATTTAGGTTTTTAGGAAAAATATAATACGCAACCATTAATACAGATAGTGTATTTGTAATCTTTCCCTATAAAATGTAAATTCTTTTAAGACTTGAACAAATTTATGTTTTTGTTTCCAATATGTAGCAAAATACCTGGTATATAGACAACAACTAAAAATTTTTGTTGGTCTTTTGATGATGCAATTACTGAAAGGATTCAAAGAAGCACAAATCTCAACTGATAACGGGAAAGATTCTTATCTCAGATTAAAATCCCTTCAATATTATGTAACTTTCAGGACTCACTTTAATTACAACCAGTTTGGCAACCAGTACAACCAGTTGCCAAACAACTAGTTACCTATTTTTTGATAAATTTGATTTTTTTTATTTGCATCCATTTTGTACATGAATATTTCCAAGTTACAAAATTTCCCAATTTCCCTCTACCTTTCCACCCCCCCCCCCCCCCCCCCCGCAGCAGGGAACATTCGGGTTAGCATTTTTACACACATATTTTGTTAAATTTATTTACAAATTAGTAATTTTAGCATGAATTAGGATTAAGGGGAAGAAAGATACATAAGAGTTCATTTTTATAAAGTGTTTATTAGATTCAGTAGGGGTGTTTTTTCCTGTGTATTTTGTTTTGTTTTGTTTTTCTTCCTCTGGTTGGGGATAATATAGACAATAAGCAGTCTAATACAGTTGTCCTAGGTCTCTGCACTACTGAGAGGAGCTGTTTCCCTCAGGGTTGTTCATCTTATATTGTTGCTGATGTGTACATTATTCTCTTGGCTCTACTCCCTTTGCTCAACATCAGATCTTATAACTAGTTACCTATTTTTTTTTATTTTTATAAGGAAATGGGGTTAAGTGGCTTGCCAAAGGCCACATAGTTAGGTAATTATTAAGTGTCTGAGGCTGGATTTGAACTCAAGTGCTCCTGACTCCATGGCTGGTGCTCTATCCACTGCACCACTTAGCCACCCCTAGTTACCTATTTTTAAAGGTCCATAAATAACTTTTGCTGCCAGTATTGCTTAATTCTAAGCTAGAGCAATGGATTTCATTTCTTGTCAAATTATTTAGCCTAGTTAGTCACAAGTATAATTTTCTTAACATAGGTAACATAACAGTAACTTTGCACTTGGAATAAAATGATTGAAGTTTGAAAGATAATTCACTGAACCTCTCCAAAGGTCAATTTTTCATCTATATAATAATGAAAATAACACATCAAAGGTTACTGTGAAGATTATGTGAGAAAATGTATTAGTCATTAATATTAATGTTATTGTTTTTATGGGCTATCATATTTTGAAAAAATTAGCTCTCTGTTGATGTGATCCTGCTCTAATTATTGAAGTAGAAAGTGAGAGAGACTATGAGGACTTTAGATGAAGGAAATGTATTTATATATAACTATGAAGAAAACTTCAAGTTTAGACAGTCAATCCTCAGGAGTATTGGTTGAATGCACAATGTTATAGAGACCTAATTATTTTTTTTTAGGTTTTTGAAAGGCAATGAGGTTAAGTGGCTTGCCCAAGGTCACACAGCTAGGTAATTATTAAGTGTCTGAGGTCACATTTGAACTCAGGACCTCCTGCCTCCAGAACCAGCACTCTATTCCCTGTGCCACCTAGTTGCCCCGAGACCTAAATTTAGATGTGAAACATGAAGCAAAAGGAAGAATCAAGAAAAGGTGACTAATGCTAATTACTTTGTTTCAGTTATTGTTACATAAAATCACCAATAGGCTAGATGCAATGAGAAAGAAGTGAACTGACTATAGGACTTCTGACCAGAATAATTACTTAAAAAAATAATCTGGAAGGGAATATGAACTCTGGTATGTGATCAATCATGAGTACAAATCTCAGCACCCCCTACACACACACACACACACACACACACACACACACACACAAACATACACATACACAGAGACACAGACTTGACAGAAAGGAGAACAGATGATAACCTAGTTAATGTAGGAAATAGTTGGCAGACAATGTCAGAAAGGCAATTTTCAAAAGAACCAGAATCGAGAGAACAGGTCACACAAGAGAGGAAAAGTTTCTATGAAATAATAGACAAGGTGTGAATCATGGCTGATGATCTGAAAATGGAAGATATTTGTGTAAGGCAAATAAGAAACATTTTATCCCCCCAAGCAGGGAAGCAGAGCCAAAGAATTTTGTTTCATAAAGTGCATGGTCAGAGAAACAAGGATGAGAAATAAATTTATGCATTTCTTTCTTATTTGAAACTAATGAAAACAAAATTATGGAGAATTAGAAGGGGATTTTAATAGGAAAAGGGAATACCTGTTCTAGTAACTAAGTATGAGTTTCAGAACTTCTGGCTAATGAGATAAATTCTAGGTGGTCTAAGTATAGACATACTTATCAAGTTACAATTATTGGCATGAGAAGCAGGTTTGAGCTAAAATATTTTAGCTTCCTATAGACAATATGAAAAGATAAGGAGGTCATGTAGTTAAGATGATAGAGAAATATTTGCATTTTGATACAGTACATAGAATATAGCTTTAGAGTCAGAAGACTTTAATTCAAAATTTGCTTTTTACGTATTATCCATAAAATCCAGGTAAACTAATAACTTCATTTTGCTTCAGTATCTTTATTTACAATATAGAGATAAGTCTAATACCTATTTCACAAGGACTTGGGAAGGATCAATAAAATAATACAAATACTGGTATAATAAGGAGATGTACTAATATATACTAATACTAACTCTAATGTGCACCTAGTTCCCTATGGCTTCTATGAAATTGAAAATTAGCTTTAAAACTTTTGTGACTTTCCCTAAGTAGATTTTTGTCTCTGCTAATATTGGTCTATGATTCTACCTGATGAAGACTTATTTTAGTTCAATATTTTCGACCATGGTGAAGCAGATAGAGTTCTAACGTCAGCCTCTGACATATCCTAGCTGTGTGTCCTGAGACGACTTACTTAACCCCCTGTTATTCAGGCATTGTTTCATTGCAAATGAAACAATTTTTCTGTTGGCCAAGACAGAAAAAGCATCCTCATCTAGGTAATTGTTTCTCAAAGAAATCACAGGTTCAAATGATCTGTGGATAAACAATCTCAGCAGTGGAAGTACTCCCTCAACTTGTGTTATTTTCTACTCAACTGTGCCTTCATACTTTTTTTGTGTGTCTTGGTCTAAATCTGTCATGCAAGTTCTGAAAAATGCCCTGAAGATAGTCATTGGGAGGTGTAGGTGGGGAAAGGGGAAAAAAGGAATAAGTATTTATATCTCATTTACTTTATGCTAGACACTATGCTAAGTATATTTTCAAATATTATTTCATTTGATGCTGTCTCTGTCTCTATCTGTTTCTCTTTCTCTTTCTCTCTCTCTCATTTGAATCAAAAGTTTTCTTGCTATTCTTCCTATCTTGCTTTTATTCTTAAATACAATCCAACTCTTTTGGAGAAACTGCTTTTCTTAGTTTTGCAACATTCCTACTGCCATTATTCTCTCACTTTATCATTAAGATAAGACCTTTTATATTTAAGCCATCAATTTATTTAGAACTTATTATGATGTGTCATGAAAGATGTTAGTACAAACTTAATTTCTATGAAGTTGCTTTATGATTTTTTGAGAAAATCTTGTCAAATGGGGAATCTTTATCTCAGGAGTTTGTGTAAGGTTTATTGAACACTGGATATTAAAGTCAATTGTTATCTATGTCTTAATTAGTTTGTTTCATTGATCAACTTTTCTATGTTTTCACCAATACTTAACAGCAATACTGATTATAATTATAGTTTGAAATCTAGTTATTCTATTCCCTCTTTATTCTTATTTTTATTTATTTCATTTCCACTAATATTTAGTCCCTCCATGTGAGTATCGTAATTATTTTGTCTTGTTCAGTTAAATAGTTCATTTATGATATGATTGGAATATTGCAAAATTTAATTTAGCTAATGTCATCATTTTTTAAACAAAAGAAATGACTCATGAACTCATTTTGCTCTAGAGTAGTCAATTTTGGAAAGTTGATATGCAAAGTTGAATAGAATGGAAATATTTTCTGAATCTAATTTAGTAAAACAAAATTCTATCAAATCTCATTTTATGAGTTTGTCCGGATTCTTAATCTCTTTCCCCCCTCCAATTCTTTTTTTTTTTAGGTTTTTTGCAAGGCAAATGGGGTGAAGTGGCTTGCCCAAGGCCACACAGCTAGGTTATTATTAAGTGTCTGAGACCAGATTTGAACCCAGGTACTCCTGACTCCAAGGCCAGTGCTTTATCCACTATGCAACCTAGCCACCCCCATTACGCCACCTAGACACCCCCGTACATTTCTTAAAGAAAATGTGAAAAATATATGATAACTTCTGTTAAGAAAAATTAATTCAAGTTTAAATTTGGGAGGAGTGCTGAGTTAGTAATTTATGTCACATCATTAAGTGCTGGTGGCAATAATGATGGATCCTAGTTGGCTTCAGTACCTTATAGTTGTGCAGAAAAGCCCAAACATTCCCTTGTCTTGACATTGCTCTATCATTAATCAGATTAATTGCTAATGTATGAATTTTCTGCTTTGGATTTAATTAAACTTTTGTCTCTGGCACTTTATACTTCTTTCTATTTTAAAGATGACCAGACATTGTCTACGTTTTCATTCTCTCACTTTTTTGATTCTCAAGAAACTTTAATAAAAAGTTTGAATTAATATTGAATTATTTTGTTATTTGTACCACTTTTACCTATTTGTATTGTCATAACCTTTTCATTATCATAACTGTTTAAGAGGCATTCATAATAAGATCAGGGGATATAATTTTGTTTTCTAGACTCCACTCCCCATATTGTTACTCTTGGATAGTTTTCTTTTTCCTCATTTGCTTTCTATCATGACATCTAATGCCATTTATATAGTTGTGCACAAATCCTGAAATATATTTACACTTTAAGTATTGCAAGAGTATACATTATTCATGATTGTTTTAGTGAATAACAGATTTTTAAAAATAATGTTTTAGAATAGTTCTCATAGTTTAATTCACTCTATAAAACTCAAGAAAATAGACTTTAAATTCAGGCTAAATTTGATATCTCCCTTTAAAATTAAGATGAGGCATCAGTGATATCTTTGTCATTTGTTACTTTAAGATAAAATTTCTCTTGTTTTCATTAATATTTATTTTCAATGCCCTGAGGTTCATCTACTTTTCTCTCTTCATATTTTGGAAAGTCCTCTACTTCTTTTCTTATAACATCAAATCTGGCCTTATAGATTAAACAATATCTTAAAATTTTCTTACACTGCTCAGCAATTACTTTTTTGTAGTAAATATATATTGACAACAAGCAATATGAATCCATTGCCTGTGAGATCTGATTTTATGCAGACTATTGCTTCACTCATTTCAGTGGTCCCTACCACCTGTTCAGAAGCATTTTTAGGAAGTAGAATAGGAATCAACATTTCTAATCTGCTTTTCCCTCTCATTCTTTCTTGTAGTACAAGAATACAGAGACATATGAGTTGCTTCTCTATCTACTACATCAAGCTGTTCACCATAACTGAAAAATAGAGTCAGCCTACAACATCATGCTGTTCTGTTTACCTTGTCTCTTAGGTCCAGGATTCTAATCTAATCAGTAATGTCACCAAAGCTTGATTGTTCAATATTTTAGTTTCACAGCTACCATAATGATCTCAGGGAAAAAGATGTCCCTACCTTGAATCACATTGATTTGCATGTGTATTGTTGCTTCAAACATCCCTTTGCATAATGTGGGTTGAGTTTTTCAGGGAGTGTTGCTACTGTTGTTTTTATTGCTTTTGGTATTTTTGTTGCTATTGCTACTATGCTGTGGCATATAAAAATGGGAAGATGTCTAGAATGGTCAAGGAAGAGCATGACATAGACCTTAAAATGGTACAAGATTGTAAGAGTTATAAAATAGGACATTCCTGGCGAGGGTACCAGCATGAGCAAAGTCACAGATACGAGAAGGATTCTGGCAAATTCATAGGACAGTGAAGCAATCTGCCTGCCAAAACAGATGGCATGTTCTTTGGAGAAACAAATTTGGATGGGGTCACATGCTAGAGATCCCTTATTCAAATATAGGAAAGGGCAGGTGGGGAATGTTGGTTTTGGGAACATGTTCTAAGAGAACTTGTTTAAAATTACAAATTAGACAATTGTGGTTTATGACAGACTATCACCTCCATTTCTTCAATTCTTTCAGACTCTCTTGAATAATCTCTCCTATATTTGTCTTGTTGACAAGGCCCTTCTGTTACCTTCTGTCACAATCTCCTCATGATGCTACCTTATCTGTATCTACCTTACCTCAAAAAATGTTAAGTATAACAGAATTGTTTTTGAACCTCCAAACTACATTTTTTCTCACAAGGGAAGGAACAGGAATCAGCAATTTGATAGTCTATACCACTCATGAAGTGCAATGTGCAATTACTGAGACTACACACACACGCACACACACAAACACACACACAAAACCTTTTATACTGTAAACTTATATGGAATAGTATGAATCAAATCAAATTATCAAATTAAATATTGAAATTATCAAATTAAATATTGAAAAAGCAGTCCTTTTTATCTGATCTCATTTTAGCATATTATATTTAAACTCTCCTATGGCCATTTGTAATCAAATGAGGAAGAAAGAAAAATAATCTGAGTCCAAATTGCCCTGCAGTATGTCTGTACAACCCTGTGGAATACGTCTTTCTTTTCCTGGTCTTATGACTGGCATGCTAGAACAGACTTTTTAATACTTGGCAGGTGTTATTGGTTCTGATCCATTTTACACTCCCGCTAGTGTGAAGTTTGCTTTTTCTGGAACTGAGTCAAATGTGTTGCTGCCCCATCCAGTTCCCTGCACTGTATGAAAACACCAAAGCAACCCGATGTCTTGAAAACTCCCCTCAGCTGTTCAGTCTCCATGTCAAAAGTGGGCTTTCCATCTGCCACTATTTCCAACACTACTTAGTGAATCTGCTAGAAGGATTGCAGTCATCTCATTTAAGGTTGACATTTGTTGTGAAAAGTGTCACAAATAGAAGAAAAAAGAACAACAACAGTGCTAAGAAGATTCAATTTTTTGTTGCATCTCTATATATATTCTTAAAATACTTTAGTTCAGTATTGAGATGAAGGGATTGGGATATTAAACACAAACATACACACAAATCTGCAAATGAAAAAAGTGCCTAGAAACCACTCAGTGAAGGCTCAGTATTTTGCAGTTACATATAACCGAACTGTACTTCCTAAGGCATAGCTTCCTAATTTAACCTCCCTTCACTCTGACTCTTCACTAGGAAGAACATTAGAATTGTAACTAAGAAAGTCAGTGCAAGACCTTGCATAATCCTTTTAGTTGGGGCCAAAAATGATACAGATAAAATGGAAAATATGTCTTCAGTCTTTTGATCCTTTTAATTCTATAGTCTTTTGACCTGCTTAGTTTCATTGTTTCTTGTCCAAGAACTCAGTGTCTTTCTCTTCTCCTCATCTCTATCAAAATCTATTATCATGTAAAGGGCTAAAAAAATTTCACATTATGGGACAGATGTCAAATAATTTTAAATTATTATTATTAATAATTATTTAATAAATCATGAATTATGAATGAGATTCAATGAATCAGAAATGAGGTTATAGAATATAGATATGGTGGAATAGTATTACACTGAATATTTACAGTTTGGGGGAAAACATGGAAAATAGTGCAATAACTGGGGGAATGATGGGAGGGATATATGAAGACACAAAACATTTGGCTACAAATCTGCTCTATGCTACTTTGTTATCTTTATGAACTAAGTCACAGTTCACTTTTCTAGATCTTAGTTTTCTCACATGGAAAATAAAGAACTGGACACAAATTACTAAGATCTCTTCCTGCTCTAATTAATGAATCTGTGATTTATTTAAAGTAATTTAGTGTGCTTTTATAATTTTCCTGAGTTAATTTCTAAACATCTTTATCATTTGTAGGATATAGTAGAAGTATCCTAATATCTTTACTGAATTAAAAATATATAGTCTTAAAAAACAAAAAAAATTATTGTAGTATGTTCCTTGTTGTATTCATTCATTAATCTTTTAGAATTCTGAAATCCCAAGTAGCACAATTCTATATCAGATAGAGAAATGTTATATATTACACTAAGAAAGATTAATAGAATTATCAGGAAATGCTTCAACAGATGACCCAGGAAATGATTATAGTTCATATCTATCACTATAACCTCAACTGTGGGGCAATCCATGTTGAAAGCTAGTATTGTTAATTGTCAACATAAGACAGTCTTATGTAAGTCACAGCCTGTGTGTTCATCATGAGTGAATACAATCTCAAAGTGAGAGGTTTCTCCCCAGTACATTTGGTATGATGGATATAATATTCATCGATGTCAATAGAACCCCAAACTCATCTCAGAGTATTTTCTATAGGCATTATCTCTGCCACAGAAAAGTGTCTCTAGCAGAGATTTAGAAATCAAGTCAAAGTTTTAATTTTTGTCTGATGGTTAAAAAAATATAATTCAACAATATAAATCATATCCAGTTATCTATAAAAATACATATCTATACAAACACAAAATATATGGCTTTCCTTTCAATTTAACTAATGGTATTGCTTGAGTTTCTGTTTAGTGCTTTGCAGTGTGTGCGTTAAACATAATAGAGGAGATGATAAACATTTGATGACTTGTGCATATCAAATTATTCTTAAAAGTTTTAATGCAGGGGCAGCTAGGTTGCACAGTGGATAGAGCACCGGCCCTGGAGTCAGGAGTACCTGAATTCGAATCTGGCCTCAGACACTTAATAATTACCTAGCTGTGTGGCCTTGGGCAAGCCACTTAACCTCATTGCCTTGCAAAAACTAAAAAAAAACAAAAATTTTAAAGCAACAATTTATAGTGTAGATATGATACCTATCTCTACACTTCCAAAGTAATCATCAGAATTTATGGTATTAGAGTTACCATGGTGAGGAAAAGGGAACTTGTTTGATTATTTTAAATTCCAGGATACTAATTCTTACATATATAATTATGAGTATACCATAAACCTCATTTTTCTTACATAAACAATAGGAATGATAATATTTATATTACCTACATGATAGTTACTGTGGGAAAAGCAATTTATAAAGGTTGAAGATGTATATAAATATGATCGGTGATGATGATGATAAGGAAGTTTAATAGAAGGAAAGCTATTAAAATATTTGTTTTAAATAATTTGACATATTTCCAAGAATATAACCCAAAGTGATGATGGGGTGTTTTATTATAACCTCTTTTCATATTGCTTTCAATATCAACTTATTTTACTTTTCATTTAAAGCATAAGCATTTTAGAAATTTAATGTCAATTTTAGGAGGATTTTAAGTATTGAAATTTCAAAATGTATTTTAACACACACATATTTACAGACACACAAAAATATATACATGCAGATGCATACATGCACATATATAAATCTATGCATATAAAAATCATGACTCTGTCACTAATTATTAAATTATTTTATTTTGCCATTATAGAACAACCTTGATGCCTCAGTCTCTTCCACTATAAAATACAAAAATCAGTGATTATTTATTCTCATGAAAGTATCCAAATATATTTTTATTTTAATTTTTTGATATATTATTTTTTTCCATTTACATATAATGGAAGTTTTTCAATATTCATCACAATGCATATGTATAAGACACAATTTTCTTCCACCCTCCCTTCTTCTCAGCAGCAAACAGTCTAGTGAACAATGAACATATACATTTAGGTTTAGGATGCTTACATATTACTCATTTTGTATATGAGGAATTAGAACTAAGGGAAAAAAGATAGAAAACCATGGAATAGGAAGGAAAAACAAAAAAAAGAAAAAAATTTTAAAGTGAATATAGTGTTCTTTCAGATTCTGTTCATTACAGTTCCTGTAATTCTTTCTGTGCTTTTCTAGAGTCTGACCATTTATGGTTTCTTATTGAACAACAGTGTTCTATAACCACATACCATAATTATTTCTGTCATTCCCCAATTGATGGTCATCCCCTCAATTTCCAATCCTATGCCGCTACAAAAAGAGCTGCTATGAATATTTTGAAACATGTGGGACTTTTACCATTTTTTATGATTTCTTTGGCATATAGGTCTAATATTGGAATTGCTGGATCAAAGGGTATGATAAATTTCATTGCTCTTTGATCATCATTCCTGATTGATATCCAGAATGCCTGGATCATTTCATGACTCCATCTATAATGCATTAATGTTCCGATTTCCCCCACATCCTTAAATTTGCATTTCTGTAATCAAGAATGATTTTGAGCATTTTTCATATGACTACATGTTACCTTAATTTCATCATCTGAAAATGGTCTGTTCATATCCTTTGGCCATTTATCAACTGAGGAATGACTTATAATCTTGTAAATTTGACTGTGTGCCCTTATATAGTTTAGAAATGAGTCCTTTAGACTTCTCGCCAAGATGGCAAAGAGAAGACTGGAACACTGCTAAACGTCTCCTGATCTTCACTCATATAGAAAATGAAACAAACCTCTTAGCAGAAATCTGATCTATAAAACCCAGAAAGAAAAGTCAGGAGAAGAGCACCTACCTCAGGATTTGTCTTCTGAGATAGTGGGTGAGTCTGGTGCAAAGGGTAGGATCATCTACCCAGTGAGACTAGGAGCCTGGGTCAGTCTCAGATTAGCTGGATTAGGGTGTGGCTGGAACCTGAGGGCCTGAGAACCTGACTGGCTTGATCAGCAGTGGGGCTAGAGCCTGGTTGGCCACAGGGGCTTGGGGAAACTAGGGAGCAGAGGCATTGGTTGTGGTTCTGACCATCTGGAGCTTGTGGGCAGAGCTGGAGGGAGAGTTCCAGTGTGGCAGAGCTACAGAGATCAATCCTTGGATTCCTCTGGTCTGGAGGAACTCAGAGTAAGTACCTTCATTTCAGCTGAAGCCTTTTCCTAAAACAAACACAATTATAGCACACCTCTGCCCCAGGCTGAGGCAGAACAACAGAACCACCTCAGCTGTGAATAGGGAGAGTGATGACCTCACCCCAGGATAGAGGCCAACACTGATGAAAGATCAACAGTGTTCAACAGCTTCAATCACTCCCTCCAGGCCAAGGGAGAGGGCTTCAATCAGGTCACAGACATTCCAGAGAATGCAACCAGCACTCCCTACTGGCCAGCTGGAGATATTACACTCAGTGATTAAAACCTCCAGGGATCTTGACACCAAACCTCTGTGAACCAGCCACTCCCCAACACAAGGTATTAGGAAAATGAGGAAAGCCCAGCCCAAAGGAGGGTCCATAGAAAAATTCTTGGAAGGAAAAGACACTAACTCAGAGAGACCTAGAATCTCTGAGGAGAATATGACCTGCTCTCTAGTACAAAAAGACTTCCTTAAAGAAATAAGGAAGGACTTTAAATAATCATTTGGGAAATTTGGGAGAGGAAAATTTATACCTTGCAACAAAAAACAATTCTATCAAAACCTCAATTGGGCAAGTGGAAAATTCTTACATAAATATAATTGACCAATTGGTAATGGAGTTGCAAAAGATAAATGAAGAAAATACTTCTCTTAAAACAAAGAATGGAGTCTGTGGAAACTAATGACTTCATGAGACAGCAAGAGCCTGTTAAACAAAACCAAAAAATTGGAAAAAATAGAAGAAAATGTAAAATATCTCATGAACAAAACCATTGACCTGGAGAATAGATTGAGGAGAGACAATCTGAGAATTATAAGGCTTCATGAAAATATTGAAGAGGAAAAAAAGCCTGGACATAATATTACAGGATTTAGTGATGGAAAATTGCCCTGATATAATGGAACCAGAGGGCAAAATTGTTATTGAAAGAATACATCAGTCCCTTCCAGAAAGAGATCCTAAAATGAAAACACCAAGAAATATGGCCAAATTCCAGAACTATCAGATAAAAGAGAAAATGCTACAAGCAGCCAGAAAGAAACAATTTAAATACCAAGGAGCCATAGTGAGGATTATGCAGGACCTGGCTGCATCAACATTAAGGGATCAAAGGACCTGGAATGAGATATTCCTAAGAGTAAGGGAATTTGGAATGCAGTCAAGAATCCACCATCCAGTAAAACTGAACCTTCACTCATTTAAAGAAATGGGAGACTTCCCACAATTCCTGATGAAAAGGCCAGAGGTAAATGGAAAATTTGGACATCAAACAGGAGGTGCAAGCGACACTTGAAAAAGAGGAAAAAGCGGGTAAAGAGAAAAAAAAAAGCTTCTATCCAATAAGATGAAACTGGCTATATCCCAGCATGGGAAAAGGATTCTCATAACTCTTGAGGATTGTAACTCTATTAGAGAGAACATACTTAGCCAGAAAGTATGGACACTCATGACTTATTCATGAGACTTCTATCCAATAGGAAGCATTGGATATCCATATTTGTTTGAAAGAATATAATAACTCTCAAGAATTGTTACTTTAATAGAGAGAATATACTTAGCCAGAAGTGGTGTACACACATCATTTTCTGAGACTCAGACAAAATGATTTAAAAACAATAACTCCTTAAAAAGGGGGACAGGAAGGAGGGGATTAAATAGGTTAAATCTCATTTCATAAAGAAGTACAGATGACCTACTGTAATAGAGGGCAAGAAGGGAGATGGAATACACCTGAATATTCCTCTCATCAAATTTGACTTAAAGTTAACTTGCACACACAGTTAACTTAAGAAATATTTTAGCTTTCAAGTATTAAAAGAGGAAAGGGGAGGGGGGATGGAGACAGGGAGGGGTAGAGTAAGGGGAAGTAACAGAAGGAAGGGAAGGAAAAAGGGAAAAAGGGAAAGGGAAAAGGAAGGGAAGGGTGAGGATATAGGAGATCAAACACACTAAAGGTGGCAGTATTCAGAAATAAAATACTGGGGAATATGGATAATGTGAAAAGGTGAGAAAAATATAATCAGAGTGGTGATAGCATGGAGGATAATAGCAAGTAATTATAACTTTGAGTGTGAATGGGATGAACTCTCCCTTAAAACTTAAGCAAACAGCAGAGTGGATTAAAAACCAGAATCCTACAATATGCTGCTTAAAAGAAGCTCACTTGAAGCAGAGAGATACATGTAGAGTAAAAGTAAAAGGTTGGAGCAAAATATATTTTGATTCAGCTGAAGTGAAAAAAGCAGGGGTAGCAATCCTTATCTCAGAAAAAGCAGTAACAAAAATAGATAGCATTAGAAGAAATAAGGAAGGAAACTATATCCTCCTAAAAGGTATCATAGAGAATAAAGTGACTTAAATACTGAATATGTATGCACCGAATGGGATAACATCCAAATTCTTAGAGGAGAAGCTGAAAGAACTACAGGAAGACATAGGCAGCAAAACTCTACTAGTGGGAGATCTCAACTTCCCACTCCCAGATTTAGATAAATTGAATCACAAAATAACCAAGAAAGAAGTTAAGGAGGTAAATAGATTGATAGAAAACCTACTTATAAACTTATGGAAGAAACTGAATGGAGTTAGGAATATAATTTTTTTCTGTAGTATATGGCCCACAAAAATTGACCATGTACTAGGTCATAAAAACCTAATGATCAATTGCTGAATGGCAGAAATAGTGAATACATCTTTCTCAGATCATAATGCAATCAAAATTACATGCAATATTGGACCAGGGAGATATAAACCCCAAACTAATTGTAAATAAATAACCTCATTTTAAAAAAATGAGTGGATCAAATAAAAATTATAGAAAGCTTTAATTATTTCATCCTAGATAACAAAAATAATAAACAACATACCAAACCTATGGGATTCACTCAAAGCAGCTGTAAGGGGATATATTATATCTTTAAATGCTTACATGAATAAATTGGAGAAAGAGGAAATTAATGAAATATATATGCAACTAAAAAATTAGAGAAAGAACAAATTAAACCTCCCCAATTAAATACCAAATTAGAAATTCTAAGATGTAAAGGAGAAATTAATAAAATTGAAAGCAAAAAATCCCTATTAAGTTAATAAATGAGCCATAGTTGGTTTTATGAAAAAAACAATAAAATTGATAAACCTTATGTTAAATTGATTAAAAAATTAAAGAAAATCAGATTGCTAATATCATAAATGAAAAAGGTGTACTCACCACAAATGAGGAGGAAATTAAAGTTATAATTTGAAATTATTATGCCCAACTCTATGGCATTAATTTGAAAATCTAAATGAAATGGACAAATATTTACAAAAAATATAAATTTCCCTGATTAAATGAACAGGAGATTAAATACCTAAACAACCCTATTTCAGAAAAAAGAAATTCAACAATCCATCATTGAACTCCCTAAGAAAAATTCTCCAGCACCTGATGGATTTACAAGTGAATTCTATCAAATATTTAAGGAAAAATTGGTTCCAATTTTATATAAACTCTTTGGAAAAATAGGTGAAGACAGAACTCTGCGTAACTCTTTCTATAGCACCATATTGGTGCTGATACCTAAACCAGGAAGAGTTAAAACAGAGAAAGAAAATTATAGACCTATCTCCCTGATGAATATAGATGCAAAAATCTTAAATAAAATCTTAGCAAAATGATTACAACAAGCTATCACTAGGATAATACATTATGATCAAGTAAGTTTTATCCCAGGACTGCAGGGTTGGTTCAATATTAGGAAAACTGCTAGTATAATTAATTATTTCAATAACAAACCTATCAGAAATCATATGATTATATCAATAGAGGTGGAAAAAGCTTCTAACAAAATATAGTACCCATTCCTACTAAAAACACTAGAGAGTGTAGGATTAAATGGAATCTTCCTTAGAATAATAAGCAGTATCTATCTGTAAACATCAACAAGCATGATATACAATGGGGATAGGCTAGAGGCATTCCCAATAGGATCAGGGGTGCCCATTATCACCACTACAATTCAATATCATAACAGAAATGTTAGCTTCAGCAATAAGAGAAGAAAAAGAAATTGAAGGAAGAGGCAAAATTCTCACTCTTTGCCGATGACATGATGGTATACCTAGAGAATCCCCCAAAATTATATAAAAAACTACTGCAAACAATTAGCAACTTTGGCAAAATTACGGGATATAAAATAAAAGCTCATAAATCCAAAAGTTTCATATATATATCTAGCAAGATACAGCAGGAAGAGCTAAAAAGAGAAATCCCATTCAAAGTAACCTCAGACAATATAAGATACCTGAGAGTCTATTTGCCAAGGCAGACTCAGAAACTTTTTTTTAAAAACAATCACACTTCTCACATTTCTCACACAAAAAAAAATCAAATCAAAATAACTGGGCAAACATCAACTGCCCATGGATAGGTCGAGCTAATATAATAAAAAATGACAATTCTACTAAAACTAAACTACCTATTTAGTGCCCTGCCAATCAAAATTCCAAAACAATTCCTTTAATGAGTTAGAAAAAAGTTGTAAGTAAATTCATAGGGAAAAATAAGAAGTCAAGGATTTCCAGGGATTCAATAAAAAGAAGTTCCAAAGAAGGTGACTTAGCTCTACCAGATCTCAACTTATATTATAAAGCATCAGTCATCAAAACTGTCTCATATTGGCTAAAAAATATATTGGTGGATAAGTGGAATAGACTGATTATAGTAATCTGCTGTTTGATAAACCCAAAGAGTTCAGCTATTGGAATAAAAACTCTCTCTTTGAGAAAAACTGCTGGGAAAATTGGGAGTTAGTATGTAACAAACTTAGATTAGACCAACACCTCACACCTTATACCAAGATGAAATCCAAATGGATACAGGATTTAGATATAAAAAACTATATTATAATTAAGCTGAAAAATCAAGGAGCCTTGTCTGATCTATCAAAAGGTAAGCAGTTTATGATCAATGAAGAGATGGAGAACATCATTAAAAACAGACTAGATGATTTTGATTACATTAAATTAAAGAGCTTTTGCATGGACAAAACCACTGTTATCAATATAAAAAAATGTGGTAAACTGAGAAATAATCTTTACAACTAGTATTTCTGACAAAGGACTCATTTCTAAAATATATAGAGAGAACTGAGTCAGATTTTAAAAATAATGTCATTTCCCAGTTGACAAATGGTCAAAGCATATGCAAAGGCAATTTATAGATGAGATCAAAGCAATCTGCAATCATATGAAAAAACTGATCTAATTCATTACTTATTAGAAAAATTCAAATTAAAATACCTTTCAGACTGACCAATATGATCAAAAAGGACAATGACCATTGTTGGAAGGGATGTGGTAAATATGGGACACTAATACATTGTTGGTGGAGCTGTGAACTCATCCGTCCTTTCTGGAGAGCAATTTAGAACTATGCCCAAAGGACAACAAAAATGTGCATACCCTTTGATCCAGCAATACTACTATTGGGCCTATACCCCGAAGAGATGAGGAAAAAGGGTAAAAGCATCACTTGTACAAAAATATTCATAGCAGCCCTGTTTGTGGTGGCAAAGAATTGGAAATCAAGTAAATGTCCTTCAATTGGGGAATGGCTTAGTAAACTGTGATATATATATATATATATATATATATATATATATATATATATATATATATATATATATATATCATGCACCACTATTATTCTATTAGAATCCAGGAGGGATGGGAATTCAAGGAATGATTTGCATGAACTGTGCTGAAAGAGATGAACAGAACCAGAAAAACATTGTACACCCCAACAGCAACATGGGGGTGATGATCAACCTTGATGGATCAATGCAACAACCCAGGACATTTTGGGGCTATCTGCAATGGAGAATACCATCTGTATACAGAGAAACAATTGGGAAGTGTGAACAAAGACCAAAGATTATTACCTTTAATTTAGAAAAAACAATTGATATCTTCTTATGTAATCTTGCTGTCTCTTATACTTTATATTTCTTCCTTAAGGATATTATTTCTCTCTCATCATGTTCAATTTGGATCAATGTATACCATGGAAATAATGTAAAGACTGGCAAATTGAATTCTCTGCATTGTGGGGGGAGGGAAGCAAGATTAGGGGAAAAATTTCAAAGCTCAAAGTCAATAAAATCTTCTAAAAGGAAAACATAAATTTTCTTTCATGAAAAGAAAAAGAAAGGAGTCCTTTATCAGAAATACTAGCTATGAAATTTTTTTTCAGCTTCTGTTTTCCTTCTAATCTTGACTGCTTTGGTTTTATTAATGCAAACACTTTTTAATTTAATAATAGTCAAAATTATCTATTTTGAAATTCATATGTTCTCTATTTTTCATTTGGTTATAAATTTCTCCTCTCTTCATGGATCTGACAGAGCTTTTCTTGTTTCCTTAATTGGCTTATGTTATCACTCTTTATGTCTAAAACCTGTACCCATTTTGACTTTATTTTAATATAAGGTGTGAGATGTAGGTCCATGGTTAATTTTTGCCATACTATTTTCTAGTTTTCCCAGGAATTTTTGTTGAATAGTGAGTTCCTATTTCTGAAACTAATGTCTTTGTGTTTGTCAAAGAGTAGGTAAAAATAATGATTTAGTACTGTTTCTTTTGTACTTTCTTTAATCAGTTACTTTATTTCTTAACCAGAATCAGACAGTTTTAACTTTATAATATAGATTTAGAATGAGTATAGATAGGTCACCTTCCTTTGCATTATTTAAATATTAATTCCATTGATATTCTTAACTTTTTGTTGCTCCAAATAAATTTTATTACTATTTTTTCTAGTTCTGTAAAATAGTCTTTTGGTAATGCCTTGGATTTTATATATAAATATATATATATATATATATATATATATATATATATATAATTTTGATGATTTATATGAATTCATTTTATATCCTTCTACTATGCTCAACTTGTTCAATGTTTCAAGTACTTTTTGTTCTTATTTCAAGGCAATGGGGTTAAGTGGCTTGCCCAAGGCTACACAGATAGGTAATTATTAAGTGTCTGAGGCCAGATTTGAACTCAGGTTCTCCTGACTCCAGGGCTGGTGCTTTATCCACTGTGCCACCTAGCTGCCCCTTCAAGTAGTTTTTAAGTTGATTTTCTGGGGTTCTCTAAGCAAACCATAAATATCATCAACAAAGAGTGAAAATTGTGCTTCCTCATTACCAATTCTATTTCCACTAAATTATTTTTCTTCTCTCTTTGCTAAAACTAACATTTCAAGCACTATTTTGAGCAACAGTGGTGATAATGGTAATCTTTGTTTCACATCGATCTTATTGCAAATGATCCTATTTTATCCATGTGACATTTAATGCTTATTAATACTTTTAGATAGATATTGTTCATTATTTTAAGGATACTCTATTTATCCCTATGCTCTATAGGAGCATAGTTTTTAATAAGAATAGTTGTAGTATTTTGTTCAAAGACTTTGTCAGCATCTATTGAGATAATCATATGATTCCTAGTATTTTGTAATTGATATGATCAATAATGTTGATTGTTTTCCTAATATTGAACCATCCCTGCCTACCTGGATTAAATCATACTTAATCAAGTTATTATCTTAGTAATAACTTGATATAATATCTTGGCTAAAATTTAATTTAAAATTTTTTTATCAAAGTTTCTTAAAGAGATTGGTCAATACTATTTGTTGTCTATTTTGACTCTTTCTGGTTTGGATATTAGTACCATATTGGTATCATACTAGGTATTTGATAGAATTCCTCTATTATTTTTTAAAATAGTTTATATACAATTGGAATGAATGGATCCTTAAATGTTTGGTAGAATTCAATTATAAATCCAACTGGGCTTGGTGACTTTTTCTTAGGCAGTTTATTAATATTTCTTTCAATATTTTTTTTCTGAAATGAGATTATTTAAATATTCTATTTCCTCTTCTATTAATCAGAGAAGCTTATATTTTTGTAAATATTGTTCCATTTCACTTAGATTGTCAAATATATTGCATACAGTGGGCAAAGTAACTGAATTATCCTTTTTAATCTACCTCGTTGGCGATGAGTTCACCCTTTTCCTATTTGATGCAGGTTATTGGCTTACTGCTTTTTTCTTTAGGGTTTTTTGCAAGGCCAATGGGGCTAAGTGGCTTGCAGAAGGCCACACAGCTAGGAAATCATTAAGTATCAGAGGCCAGATTTGAACTCAGGTACTCCTGACTCCAGGGCCAATGCTCTGTCCACTGTGCCACCTAGCCACCCCTTTCTTGTTTTGTTTAAAAATCAGTTTAATTAATATTTTATTTTATTAAGTTTTTAAAAACTCAGTTTTATTTATAAGTTCAATGACTTCTTACATTCAATTTTATTAATTTCTTCTTTGATTTTCAGAATTTCTAATTTGGTATTTAATTAGGGATTTTTAATGTGTTCTTCTACTAGCTCTTTTAGTTTCTTACCCAATTCATTGATCTCCTTTTTATCCATTTTATTCATATAAGCATTTAGAGATATAAAATTTCCCCTAAAACTGTTTTGTCTGCATCCCATTAATTGTGGTATGATATCTCATTGTTGTGATTGTATAGGATGAAATTTTTAGTTATTTCTATGATTTGTTATTTGATCCACTCACTTCTTAAAATTAGTTATTAAATTTCCAATTAATTTTTGGTTTTTCTTTTTGATGTACTTTTTTGCATCATAATCTGAAAAATATTCATTTGTTATTTCTGCCTTTCTGCATTTGATTGTAAAGCATTTATGCCCTAATAGGTGGTCAATTTTGCTAAAGGTGTCATTTACTGCAGAGTAAAAGCTATATTCCTTTCTATCCCTATTCAATTTTTTGCATATCTAAGTTTCTAAAATTCTATTTACCCTCTTAACTTCCTTCTTGCTTATTTTGTTGTTAGATTCATCTCATTCTGAGAGAGGGAGGTTGAGATCCCCTCCTATTATAGTTTTGCTCTTTATGCCTCTCTAATTCAATTAGTTTTTTTTCTCTAAGAATTTAGTTGCTATATGACTTGGCATATATATATATGTTATATATATATATATATATATATATATATATATATATATATAACATATATATATATGCTTATATTGATATTACCTTTATCCTCTGTATATATTTCTTCTTCAAATGTGTTTCTTGTAAATAAAATATTGAAAGATTCTGGCTTTTAATCCATTCTGATATCTATTTCTGTTTTATGGAAGACTTCATGCAATTCACTTTTACAATTAAGATTATTAACTCTATATTTCCCTTCATGTTATCTTTCTCCATTAATATTTTGCTCTTTCCTTACCCCATATCTTTCCTCACTGTTTTGCTCCTTTTCACTGTAAACTTTTATTTTTAATTTTAACATCAATGTTACTTTATCTTTTACTTTTACCTTTCATTTTATCAATCCATTTTTCTACTCTTTTCCTTCTCCCCTTCCACCTATCTCCCTGTAGGGCAGTATAGATTTTTAAACCCAATTGGGAATGTATGTTACTCCCTCTTGAAAGTAGTATTTACTCAGTCTTCACACTCTCCATTTTTCCCCTCTACTACAACAAGTCTCTGTGTCTTTTCATGTGCCTATTCATCTCCTAGCATAGTCCTTTTTCATATCTTTATTCCTTTAACCCTGACTTGTACCTACAACCCCTCTGTAAAAATATGTTGCATTTATGTGTCCTGATAGAAGTACCTTTCTTGACTTCCAGCCAAGATGGGGGAGAGAGGACAGGCACAGTTCTAAAGTCTCCTGAGCTTTCCCCATCTATGATATGAAACAAACCTCTTAACAGAAATCTTATCCACAAAACCAAGAAAGAAAAGCCAGGAGAAAGAAAATCTACCTCATGATTTGTTTTCTCCAGTGGTGGGTGAGTGGGTGCAGAGGGCAGATCAGCTACTGATCAGCCTGATTAGTGGGTGGATTGTAGCCCTGGGAGCCTGAGGGCCTGAGTGCTGGACCTGCTTGATCAGCTGTGGGGCTAGACTGTGGGGGCTTGGCTCTACTAGGGAGCAGAGGCATTGGTGTTGGCACTGACACTCTGGAGCTTGCCAACAGGGCTGGGGAGGGAGTTCCGCTGCAGGAGAGCTGTGGACACCATCCTTGTGCTCCTCTGGTCTGAGGAACTCTGAGTCCATGCTTCCATTGCAGCCTAGGCCTCTTCCCAGAACAAACACAATTACAGACTCTGCCCCAGGCAGAGGTATGTGAGCAGAAGAACCAACTCACCTGACAATAGGGAGAGGGATGACCTCACACCAGAGTATAGCCCACCACTGATAGAAGACAAAAGTATTTAACAGCTTCAATCACTCCTTTTAGGATAAGGGATTGAGGCTAAGGCTTCAATCAAGGTCACAGACACTCCAGAGAAAGTAACCAGCACCTCCTACTGGCCAGCTGGAGAAATTATACTCAGTGAGTAAAGCCTCTAGGGATGGCAACACCAAATCTCTGTGAACCAGCCCCTCCCCAACTCAAGGTCTTAGAAAAATGAAGAAAGGCCAGCAGAAAGGTGGATACATAGAAAAATTCTTGGAAGGAAAAGACCCTAACTCAGAGAGACCTAGAACCTCTGAGGAGAATATGATCTGGTCTACAGCACAGAAAGACTTCCATGAAGAAATAAGGAAGGAGTTTAAAAATAAATTGGAAAATTTGGGAGAGACAATTAACACCTTGCAACAAGAAAGCGAATCCTTAGAAAATACAATTGATCAAATACAAAATGATAATAAATCTCTCAGATCATCAATTGGATAAATACGAAATAAGAATAATTTTCTCAGCTCTTCAATTGGGCAAATGCAAAAAGAAAACAATTCTCTCAAAACCTCAATTGGTCAAATGAAAAGCTCTTTCAAAAAAAGTAGAATTGACCAATTGGAAAAGCAGTTGCGAAAAGTAAATGAAGAAAACACCTCCATGGAAACTAATGACTTCATGAGACAGCAAGAGCCTATCAAACAAAATCAAGAAATCTAAAAAATAGAAGAACATGTAAAATACTTCATCAGCAAAAACCACTGACCTCCAGAATAGGTCGAGGAGGGGCAACCTGAGAATTATTGTGCATCCTGAAAACACTGTAGAGAAAAAAAAAAAAACGTGGACTTAATATTACAACATCTAGTGATGGAGAATTGGACTGACATCATGAAACCACAGGGCAAAATAGTTATTGAAAGAATACATAGATCCCCTCCAGAAAGAGACCCTAAATTGAAAACACCAAGGAATGTTGTGGCAAAATTCCAGAACTATCAGATAAAAGAGAAAATCCTGCAAGCAGCCAGAAAGAAACAATTTAAATATCAAGGATCCACAGTAAGGATTACTCAGGACCTGGCTACATCAACATTAATGTATTGAAGGGTCTGGAATGAGATATTCTGAATAGCAAGGGAACTTGGAATGCAGCCAAGAATCCACTATCACACAAATCTGAGCCTTCTTTTTCAGGGCAAAAGATGGACACTTAATGAAGTAGAAGAATTCAAAAAATTCCTGATGAAAAGACTAGAGCTAAATAGAAAATTTGGACATCAAACAGGAGGTGCAATAGACACATGAAAAAGTAAAAAAAGGGGAGGAGATAAAGAAAAAAACTGCTATCCAATAAGTTGAAACTGGCTATATCCCAGCAAGGAGAAAAACCCTTGAGAACTGAAACTTCAACAAAGATAATATACATAGCCAGAAGTGATACACACTCATGACTTATCCATGAGACTACTATCCAATGGAATGAAACTGGCTATCACCCTACTTTGGAGACTTTTGGAGAAATAACTCTCAAGAACTGTAACTCTATTAGATCAAATGTACTTAGCAAGAAGTGACAGATACTCAGAATTTTCTATGACTCAGATAGTGATTTTGAAAACACTACCTCCTTAAAAATAATGGACAGGAAGGAGATGGGAAGAGGGAGGGGATTAAATGGGGGTAAATGGAGGTAAATATCATTACAGGTACAATAAAAGGTACAATATACCTATGGTAATAGAGAGGAAGAAGGGAGGAGATGAGAAACATCTGAATCTTCTTCTCATCAGACTTGGCTTAAAGTCAACTTACACAGATACTCAGCTTTAAAAAGCACATAAACTTTCAAGTATTAAAAAGGCGAAAGGGGAAAGGGGGATGGAGAAAGAGAGGGGAAGGAAAAAAGGGGAAACTAACAAAAGGAAGGGAAGGCAAAAGGGAAAAAGGGAAAGGGGAAAGAAAGGGGAGGAGTGGATATAGGAGGGCAAGCATACTGAAGGCAGTGGTATTCAGAAAGAAAATACTGGGGAATATGGGTAAAGGGAAAGGAAAGGAGGAAAATACAAACAGAGGGAAGTTAGCATGGAGAGCAATAAAGAATTAGTAATTATAACTTTGAATGTGAATGGCATGAACTTTTCCTTAAAACATAAGCAAATAGCAGAGTGGATTAAATACCAAAATCCTACAATATGATGCTTCCAAGAAACTCATTTGAAGCAGAGAGATACATATACAGTAAAGTTAAAAGGTTGGATCAAAATATATTTTGCTTCAGCTGAAGTGAAAAAAGCAGGGGTAGCAATCCTGATCTCAGACAAAACAGCTGCAAAAATAGATAGCATTAAAAGAAAAAAGGAAGGAAACTATATTCTCCTAAAAAGTACCATAGACAATAAAGTGATTTCAATACTGAGTATATATATATGGGATAGCATCCAAATTCTAAGCAGAGAAGCTGATAAAACTATAGGAAGACATGGATAGCAAAACTCCACTAATGGGAACCCTCACCCTCCCACTCTCAGATCTAGATAAATCGAATCATAAAACAATCAAGAAAGAAGTTAAGGCAGTAAATCGGTTCTTAGGAAAACTAGATATGGTAGACTTATGGAGGAAACTGAATGGGTATACAAAGGAATACACCTTTCTCTCTGTAGTACATGGCATTTTTACAAAAATTGACCATGTACTAGGATATAAAAATCTAATGATCAACTGCAGAAAGGCAGAAATATTGCAGATCACAATGCAATAAAATTCATATGCAATATTGGGCCAGGTAAATATAGACTCAGAACCAACTGGAAATTGAATAACCTCATTTTAAAGAATGAGTGGATTGAAATACAAATTAAAGAAAAAATTAATCATTTTATTCTAGGTAATGACAATAATGAACCAACAAACCAAAACCCATGGGATTCACTTAAAGCGCATGTCAGGAGATATATTATATCTTTAAATGCTTACATGAATAAATTAGAGAAATAAGAAATCAATGAACTAAATATGCAATTAAAAATTAGAGAAAGAACAAATTAAAAATACCCAATTAAATACCAAAGTAGAAATTCTAAAAATTAAAAGAGAAATTAATAAAGTCAAAAGCAAAAACCCCTATTGAATTAATAAATAAAACCAAAAGTTGGTTTTATTAAGAAAGCTAACAAAATTGATCAATCTCTGGTTAATTTGATTTAAAAAAAAAAGAAAGAAGAAAACTAAATTGCTAGTATCATAAATGGAAAAGGTGAACTCACCACCAATGAGGAGTAAATTAAAGGAATAATTTGGAATTATTTTGCCCAACTGTATGCCAATAAATTTGACAATCTAAGTGAAATCCAAGAGAATGTACAAAAATATAAGTTGCTCAGGTTAAATGAAGAGGAGATTAAATACCTAAACAACTTCATCTCAGAAAAAGAAATTCAACAAGCCATCACTGAACTCCCTAAGAAAAAATCTCCAGGGTCTGATGGATTCACAAGTGAATTCTACCAAACATTTAAGGAACAATTGGTTTCAGTTCGATAGAAACTCTTTGGAAAAATAGGGGAAGACAGAATTCTGTCTAACTCTTTCTATGAAACCAATATTTTGCTGATACCTAAACCAGGAACAGCTAAAGCAGAGAAAGAAAAAAAAAAGCCATTCCCCAGTTGAGAAATGGTCAAAGGATGTGCAAAGGCAATTTACAGAGGAGGAGATCAAAGCAATCCATAGTCATATGAAAAATTGCTCTAAATCATTACCTATTAGAGAAATGCAAATTAAAGCTTCTTTGAGGTACCACCTCACAACTCTCAGACTAGCCAATATGACCAGAAAGGACAATGATCATTTTTGGAAGGGTTGTGGGAAATCTGGGACACTATTACATTGTTGGTCGAGCTTTGAACTCATCCAAACTTTCTGGAGAGAAATTTAGAACTATGCCCAAAGGGCAACAAAAAAATGTGCATACCCTTTGATACAGCAATACCACTACTGAGTCTATACCCTGAAGAGATGATGAAAAGGGGTAAAAACATCACTTGTACAAAAATATTCATAGCAGCCCTGTTTGTGCTGGCAAAGAATTGGAAATCAAGTAAATGTCCTTCAATTGGGAAATGGCTTAGCAAACTGTGGAATATGTACGTCATCGAACGCTATTGTTCCATGAGAAACCAGAAGGGATGGGAATTCAGGTAAGCCTGGTGGAATTTGCACGAACTGATGCTGAATGAGAGGAGCAGAACAAGAAAAAACACTGTACACCCTGTCATCAACATCGGGCTGATGATTAACCTTGATGGACACATTTATTTTATCAGTGCAACAATAAAGGACAATTTGGACCTGTCTGTAATGGAGAATACCATCTGTATCCAGAGAAAGAATTGGGAAGTTTGAACAAAGTTCAAGGACTATTCCCTTTAATTTAGAAAAAAACTTTTATCTTATTATCTGATCTTGTTATGTCTTATACTTTATGTTTCTTCTTTAAGATTTGATTTTTCTCTCATCACACTCAGTTTGGATCAATGTACAACAAGGAAACAATGTAAATACTGACAAATTGTTTCCGTGGGGGGGGGGAGTAAGATTGGGGGAAAAATTTTAAAACTCAAAATAAATAAAATTTTTAATTTGAGAAAAAAAAGGAAGTACCTTTCTTAAGTGTTGATTGAATAAGTGATTAATTGGTTGATAAGCAACACTGCCTTATAGACATTGTCTTCTTCTGAACCATTAGAAATGCATTTTTCAAGAGTCAAAAATTACATCAAATCATGGTCAATATATATATATATACATACATACATATATGTATATATATATATATATATATATGTATATGTATATATCACACCGTCTTTTCAAGTACCCACTATGGACATACAATCCTCATAAGTTAAATATCACGTAAAGAAAAAATCTTTTATGAACCATTGCATCCCACAATTATAGCTAAAGTTTTAAGTAAAGCATAATCACTTCGTGAGCTATTTATATTCAGTCCCTCTCTCCCTCTATCCAATACTACAACCATAGCATTACAACACTTGTTACCTAAAGTATAATATAATGCAAGACCACTTCATGATCTATTTATGTCCAGTCCATCTAAGAACACTCTCTTCCTCTCTCTTTCTTGTATTTCATCAGCCCTTGTTAACTAAAGTAATCTAGTAAAATAGGAAGACTTCCTGGTTTAATTTTATACAAACAATATAAGTACTCTCCCTCCCTTTGTCCCAATAGAAATACAACTTTTGTAATCACCTTTGTTTCATGACTCATTTATGCTTATGTCTTCTAAGTGCAATAGCTCCAACCCTCATTAGCCAAGGTATTGACTGAAGGTTCAGTATTTTTATGATCATCTTATACTCATATCTTCTCTCTAAGTATGTTTAACTATCCTAAGAAAAATTAATTCTCAAGATTTATAAGCATTATCTTCCCTTGCAGATATCGATACAGTTTAATGTTATTGACTAGGATCCTTGCACCCCTTTTCCATTTACCTTTTTACACATCCATTGAAGCTTGCATTTGAAGATTAAATTTTCTGTTCATTTCTGCTATTTTGGAAAATTTTGGAAGTCCTCTATTTCATTGAAAATATATCATTTGTGATGAATCATATGCTGAATTTTTCAGTGTAGTTAATTCTTTGTTGTATTCCAAATTCCTTTGCAATATGAGATATATGTCATGCCCTCCAATACTTTAATTTTGAATTTGATAAATTCTGTGTAATTCTGATTGTGACTCTTTAGTATTTAAATGGCTCATTTTTGATTCCTTATATCTTTTATCCCCTTTAGCTAAAATTTCTAGGATTTGGCTACAATATCCCTTGGAATTTTTATTCTGGGAGTCTCTTTCTAGAAGTGATATACAGATTCCCTCAAGGATTATTTTGTTTTCTTGCTCTTCTAGAATATTAGGGCAGTATTCCATGAAAATTTCATGCGTGATATTTCTCAGGCTTTTGTTTTGATCAAGGCTTTCAGGTAGACCAAGAATTTTTGTTATTAATTTATTTATTTTCATCCATATGTACATGAATATTTCCAAGTTTATTTTCCTTCACCCTCCCTTCCCACCCCAGAGTTGAGCTCTGATTTTAGTCTCAAAGATTTTTTTGAGGTGGAGACAGAAACTGATCTCTGGTGAATCATTTGCCAGATGTCGCCTCTGTAGGCCATGCAGTGCCTAAGCAGAAGTTTCTTTCTTCTTTTGTGCTCCTACTTTTACTATGTAGTGAATTCCCAAACCAGTCCCATCAGTTGCCCTAGTGTTCCCCAGGTTTCTGACTTTTTTTTAAAAAAATATTTATTTAAGGCAGTGGGGTTAAGAGTGACTTGCATAAGGTCAAACAGCTAGGCAATTTTTAAGTGTCTGAGGGGGAGATTTGAATTCAGGTCCTCTTGACTCCAGGGTTGCTGCTCTATTCACATTGCCACCTAGCTGCCCCCAGGGCTCAAACTTTGTCTTGGGTTGGGACTCTCCCTGTTGCTCTGCTATCTAGGTAACTTGCTTAGCTGGAACCTGAACTTCATTGTGATTAAGTGCTTCTTAGGGCTTTCCCATTCTCCCCACTCTACTGGGTGTATTTCCCACTTATTCCCAAAGAGATATATATCTTTACTGAAAATCCTCCACAGTATCTTGAGATGATAATTTGCTTTGCTCTTTTTTTTTGTAAAATCTGTAGATTTAAGTTCTGGGTGGAGGCTTCATTGCTTCATTCAAAATTGCAATGAGAAATGTTCCAAGAGCATGCTAATTTTGGGCCACCATCTTGACTCTTCCCAGGAAGTCTAAAGTTAAATTCTAAGATGGGAATTCTAGGACCAAAATTATATTTTATGTTGAGGAGGTTCTAGAGCATTAAGGAGAAATCCACAGTTCAGACCAGTGGGAAATGAAGAGAGAGTTGAACTAATGATGAAAAGAAAAAGAATTAGAAAAAAAATTATATAATGAATCATTTTTGTCATTTTAAGGTTTTTTTTAACTTTCCTTGGAAATAATTTTATGACTAGCATCAGTATTAGTTTCTTCATTTTACATATGAAAAAACTGAGGATCAGTCAGGTTAATTTGACAAATGTCAAAATTGAGATTTAAATTTTTGTCTTCTCACATAGGATCTTATAAAAATGATTTTTGAAAGATTCAATGTTTAAAGTTCCAAGTACTTACCCATAAAATGATATTACCTTCCATATGCATACTCATGTACATACAGACACACACACACGTGTATGTGTGTGTGTGTGTGTGTGTGTGTGTGTGTGTGTGTGTATTTATAGTGAACTCTTTTAGGAGAGGGACAATATTTTTCTCTTTCTTTGTATTCTCAGCACTTAGAAGAGGGTCCAGTGCAGAGTAAATACATAAAAATCAAAGGATTTAAAGACACAAAAATACTTAAAGATCTCATTTGGTTCCCTGAATGATAGGTTAGTGAAATGAGGAGCAGAACAGTCATGACTTGTAGAAAATCATATAACTAGTAAGTAGGAGAGATGACTTTCAAACCCAGACCTTGATATTAGGTTTCTCTTGGTATTTAGAAAATTTAAGCAATTACAAATTAAGATAGATAAATGTAAAAAGACATAAAATTTCAGTTATTCCAAAGACAAAAATGACCCTTTTAGCAATAGAAATGCCAGCATATTGCTTTGAATTTTAAAATGATATTAAATGAATATTAAAATAATATTAAATACTTATAAATAAATGCAATCAAGCCAGAATGATGGACTAAATAAATTAAATCACTTAGGAGCTAAAAGGCTCAATGACTAATATGTTGAATTTTTGTCTCTTTGGAAACATAAGTGTATCATGGGATTTCCATTAACATTCAAAATAGATTCTATATTTTACCTTTTTGCAAGCCTCTTTTAAGTTATTGTATACTTATGTAAAAAGAAATTGATTTTAGACAATTGATTGTTTAAATGCAGGATATAAGGCAAAGATTAAAAGATTTAGAAGACTCAAGTAGAACAACTTTTCAATAAATACATTAAATGTACCCAATGCTTCAAATTTTAAATTAAATAGATAATTAAGGTATTGGTCAAATGGGAATTAAAATTGGATAACATGCCCACAATTATTTGCTTCATTTGTTGTTTCAGAATATATATAAACACATATGTAACATATAGTATAGATGAATGTGTATTCATATATATATATGTATATGTATGTATAAAATTTAAAAAATACATATTGGTGCAGGTGGAGGGAAAACTAGGTCTTTATATAATTAAATCATGTACACAGAAGTTCAGATATTCTTGCTTCTTTGGGAGAATGGGAAATAGTTTGTATAATGCCACTTTTCATTAAAATGAATATTTGACTATGTGAATCACAAGTTAAAACACTGTTAGATATGACAGGTATTTTTATTTCTTTTGCTTGTGAAATTTAGATTATATGTTAACTTGTTCACCATATCTATATTTAACCTTCCAAAGTCCATGACTTCAAACTATGAGACAATGAGACCCAATGAAGGATCCCTGGATTTAGAATCAAAGCACCAGGATTTTCATTCCTTACTCTGCTATTGATTACTTTTCGGACTTGGGCAAATAATTTAACCACTAAGAAAGTGGTTGGACTAGGTAGTCTGTAACCTCCTTTCTAGTTTTATGTGTCTATGCTATTAGTTTAGTGATTCACATAGTAGATGACATCTCAAATTTTACTATCTCTTGGAATTTCTTTGTCCTCTAACTGAAAAGAAACATGAATGAATGAATAAAATTTTATTTTGTTTCTTTTTGGTAAAGTGCACTGAATCTGAATGGAATTCCTACCATACCAACCTTCTTAGATTTTATCCCCTCCCTATACTTTTTTGAGTCAGAAACAATGTTTTGCTCTTCTTTGTATTGGATATTTCATCTTCTGACTCTTCTTTGGGAGGTCTTTTGTGGTTTCTATCCTCTTCTTTCCTCTTTCCACTCGTAGTGAATTCCCTCTTAGAATATTTTCCATCTTTACATTTGTAGTTGTGATGTATATGTGTATCTGTATATATCTGCAAATCTATATATTTGTATATCTATATGTCTATGTACATACATATATGTATGTATCTATATATGTGAACAGCTCACACATAAATGAGAGAGCAGAGAGAGAGAGAGAGAGAGAGAGAGAGAGAGAGAAGAGAGAGAGAAAGAGAGAGAGTTTTCAAGGAGTTGAAATATCTGACTTCAAATTCTATGAATCATATTCTATAAAGGAGACTAGATATTCTATTCTTTGTCCTTGAGGATAGAAATTGGACTAAAATAAGACTAATCAGTAAAATTTAGTTTGTATTCAGATGTTAAAATCAGTAAATCTTTCAGTGGTATTAGAGCTATTTTAAAATGGATAAACATAGTTGAGGGAAAATAAGTACTTCAAACTAAGGTGATAAAATATAGGATTTGGATATATGAAATACTAGATAACATTCAAAATATCTTGCAAATCTAAGATTCTACAATTCTATCATTTGTTATCCTGACAACCAAGAACAACTCTCTTTTCATTATACCACACTATTGCCTATTATTTCTCTGATTTGGACACCTCTTACCTCTCCTTTTCTGTCTGGACTTTTAGAACATGCTGTTATCATGATGTAGCACAGTCTCTAAATAAGCATTTTATCACAGGCATACTAAATATTAACTCTTAAAAAACCTTCTTGATGAGTTCCTTAAGTCACCAGATATTAACCTCTCTTTATCTAAAAAGAACACCAGGTTCTGCCAGAATTAATTATACACCTAGAGAAGAGAAATGTAGGTATATATGTCTTCTAGACTTGCCTATTTGAACACTGGAAACTAAAGAAGACGTATTCATAAGCATGCCCCATTTTAGGAAACTGCCCAAAGGAAGCAGAATCCTCGCCAAAGACCAGAGGCTCAAGATTTATGAACACAATTCAAACTATTAAAAATAAGTTTTCTTTCTTTCTTTCTTTCTTTCTTTCTTTCTTTCTTTCTTTCTTTCTTTCTTTCTTTCTTTCTTTTTCTTTCTTTCCTTCTTTCCTTCCTCCCTCCTCTCCCCTTCCTTCTTACTCTCTTTCTTTCTTTCTTTCTTTCTTTCTTTCTTTCTTTCTTTCTTTCTTTCTTTCTTTCTTTCCTTCTTTCCTTCCTCCCTCCTCTCCCCTTCCTTCTTACTCTCTCTTTCTTTCTTTCTTTCTTTCTTTCTTTCTTTCTTTCTTTCTTTCTTTCTTTCCTTCCTTCCTTCCTTCCTTCCTTCCTTCCTTCCTCTCTCCCTCCCTCACTTCCCCCCTTCTTCTTCCCTCCCTCCCTTTTACCACCATCCCTACTTTCTTTCTTTCTTTCTTTCATTCATTCTTCTTTCTACCTTTGTTTCTATCTTTCTACCTTCTTTCTACCTTTTCTCCTACCTACCTACATACCTTCCTTCCTCCTTCCTTCCTTCCTTCCTTCCTTCCTTCCTTCCTTCCTTCCTTCCTTCCTTCCTTCCTTCCTTTCTTCCTTCCTTCCTTCCTTCCATAGTTTATAAAATCTTTTATCTATCTATGTATCTATGTATCTATGTATCTATGTATCTATGTATCTATGTATCTATGTATCTATGTATCTATGTATCTATGTATCTATCTATCTATCTATCTATCTATCTATCTATCTAATCTATCTATAGCAAACTAAACCAAGGACAGCTAGGTGACTTACTTTATAGTATAGTTTGAGATCTGGTAGAGCTAGACTACCTTCCTTTAACTTTTTCATCAGTTCCCATGCTATTCTTCATGTTTTGTTGCTCCAGATGAATGTTGTTACTAGTTTTTTATAGTTTGGTAAAGTAGTTATTTGGTAGTTTGATATGGCACTGAATTAGTAATTTAATTTGGGTAGAATTGTCAGTTTGATTATATTAGCTTGACCTAACCATGAGCAATTGACAGTTGTTCACTTATTTAGATCTGACTATTTGGGTGAGAAGTACTTTATAATTGTGTTCATAGAGTTTCTGGGTTTGTCTTGGGAGGTGGATTCCCAAGTATTTAATGTTGTCTATAGTTACTTTAAATGGAATTGCTCTTGGGCTTTGTTATTCATATATAGAAGTGTTGATGATTTTTGTGTGTTTGTTTTATAGCCTGCTAGTTTGCTGAATTTGCTAACGGTTTCAAGATTTTTAGATGGTTTTCTCAGCTTCTCTAAGTACACCATCATATTATCTACAAAGAGTGAAAGCTTTGCTTCCTCAGTGCCATTTCTGATTCTCTTATTGCTACAGCTAGCATTTCTAATACTATATTTAATGTGACAATGGGCTTTCTTGTTTTACCTCTGATTTTAACAATGCATTTATTAGCTTAGACATTTTATTTTATAAATTTAAAACATTCTGAGATTTGGTCAGTTGGTTTTACCATACAATCACATAGTTCTACAGTACAAAAAGTTTATGGACCACTGATCTAAACAAGCAAAGTTTAGTGATCTTAATTAAATTTATAAACTCTGGAGACTTTCCTGAAATATTCATTTAACCCTTTATAGCTTTTCAATTGTATCTAAATTCAGTCCATATTCAGAGAATCCACTTCTATAACTTGATGAATCATGAACTTGTTCTCAGCTTCACAACCATAATGCTTATTACTTTCTCAATGCTCAGATTATTTGAGAGCAGGCAGGACTAGCTGAGGCGTCATGACACCGTGAGATAAAGACATATTCTGTGAGGCATTATTTTTTGGGCAGGTCAGGCCATTACTGCTATTTTTTAAATTAAATTTCTTTATTTTCATCCATATGCACAAGTATATTTTTTAATTACAAAATGTCCTTCCATCCTCACTCCCCCCCGCCCAGCAGTGAACAGTCAGGTTGGCATTGTACATTCATATTTTGATGCACATGTTTATAGATTAGTAATTTTCAGTAAGAGGAACTGGGATTAAGGGAAAGAGGTACATAAGAGATAATTTTTATAAAGTGTTCATCAGATTCTGAAGGGTTGGTTTTTGGTGTTTGTTTTATTTTGTTTTGTTTTTCTTCCCCTGGATGGGGATAATATAGTTCATAGCCAGTCTAATACAGTTGTCCTAGCTCTCTGGACAGCTGAGAGGACCTGCTTCTATCAAGGTTGTTCATCTCATAATGCTGTTGTTGATATGTACATTGCTCTATTAGTTTTACTCCCTTCACTCAGAATCAGATCACTTAAGTCATTCCATGCTTCTTTAGAGTCTGACCATTTAAGATTTCTTATAGAACAATAGTATTCCATAATATTCATGTACCATAACTTGTTATCTATTCCCCTATTGATAGGCACAATTCTGCTACTTTGACTACAATCTCCTTTATCAAGACACAAGCAAATTTCAAAACTGAATTCTGTAATTCCAAGTTTCTTTTTATTCTGTATTTACTGAGAATGAATTTGACTAAGAATTTGACATAAATCAAGAAATGATCTGAGGAACTCCAAATTTCAATATTAAATGATGCTTCTTCCTATAACCTGTCAATGAATGTGAGATAATTTTATGTCTTTTTTTACTATCCTCAGCTATGAATTATTTCATTATACAATAAATTAGAAACATGGCTGTTAAAACTATTTCTTAAAATAGAAAACTCATTATTAATATATTTTTGCATTACTATCATGCCTACATTAGTAGAATTTTATGACAAACTCACAAGCTAATTATATGTTGTGTTGAAAAAGAATGAATTTCTTTAAGATTTAGTGTTTTTTTTATTTTAATTGAATCTTCTCTCGCTTCTACATTATAGAACAGAGTGAATCATGACTGTCATTTTCCTCTACTATGGTATTCATTATTTCATATAACACTTCATCTCATTATAACCTTCCTCATAAGCAATTTTGAAAAAGGAGGGGGGAGGATCTTACACCTGTCTATAAGTGTTTTTACTCTAGTTTACTTTTAGTATTACTCTTCTATCATTCTTCTGGCAGAAACCTTGTTGAGATTAATTGGCAACAGAGTACTTAAAAGATGTGACTTGTTGAGCCCATTAAAACTCAATGTTCATAGACATTTTATTATGAAAGAAGACATGCAGCTGGAAGAGGCTCGAGATTGATTAGTCTAACTTTCTATTTCCAAGAGAGTTCACCTTTTGCATATCAATATTTAACTCATTCTTAATGAGCTCTTGTTTATTAAAAAAGAATTCATCCACACTACTAAAACTTCATAACATATAACTGTTCATTTCCAGTTCCACTTTGCTTTTGCAGCTCTGCCTGGTTTTGACTCTATGGAATAAGATGCCCCTCCAAGAATAAGCTCATCATCCCTAATCTCACCACCATAAAACTAATTTCAGCCCTGATTAAAATAACTCCCCTCAGCTTTCTCTCTCCTCTTATTGAAGGATGGAAGGCAGGATGCCAAACTCCTCTCAATTCCTTCCTTTATAGAGAGAAGGAATTGGAGAAATTGTCTTTCTTTTTATAAGTCATTTCCCCTGCACTTAGCAGAGTGACTAATGTTAGACCCTTAATAATGAACTGTTTGTCTCAGTTTATTTAACCATAAAATAACAATAACAATAATAATAATAATAATAACAACAACAACATCTACTTAGGGGTGTTATAAGGATCAAATGGGATATGTGTAAAATGATAGCAGAAAGTTTGGCATACAATAGGTGCTTAGTAAAAACTCATATCCTTCTTTCCCATTTTACAGATGAGGTAACTGAGATACTGAAAGGTTCCATGACTTACTCAAGTTTGCACACTCAATGTCAGAGGGAGAATAGAGACGTCACTAAATGTGCTTGATTACCTTGAAGATCCCTTACAGTTCTAAATGTATTATTCTGTTACAAAACTCATTTCTGTTAAATAAAATTACGTTACCTATCCCTACAATATAATATAATTTTCTATAGGCTCTTGGTCAAGAGATTATTTAGCTGGTTTGGTCATTATCGAATGAGTTATTTAACTATAGGGGTTCATAAGCACTTACTATCTCATATAATCCCTGCTGTAATTTAAACCTGCTTCATTTAGTTTTCAGTGGAAAGCTAGAAAGCTTCCAAAAAGAATGTTTAGAAATCCAAATTAATAGTGGCATCTACAATATTTGTTCTTATAATGACAGTAAGAATGACAGTATGAGAATGAAAGGTATCATCATTAAATTTTAAGCTCCTTAAAAACACTTATTTTCTTCCTATAACAAAAATAGTTCTTTGCAGGTATCAAATATTTAATAACACACTTCTAAAAATTAAATAACCAATTTTTACTAATTTGTATATATATTGATCTATATTTAAATTTAATATCATAATCATTTGCTATGATTGTGACTTAGACTAACCTTTTGGCACAAGGATTAAGTTTGTTAGGAAATTTGTAAAAACAATGATTTTATATAAAAGAATGCCAACAACATTTTGTAATAAATAATTTTTTTAAAATATATCAAATCAAACAAGCACTTACTTTTTGCAGAAATCTATGAAGCTTTTAAAAATGAAACATTCTGTTCTGTTCCTTTTCATACTCCAATGGAATACATAAATTACTCCAGTAATTTCCTAAAGTATGAATTTTTTTATTAGTAAATATTCCTTTACAGAAAACAATTTTTAAAACACCATCTATTGGGACAAATAATTTAACACTTCAGTAGTCAATAAACATTTATTAAGTATCTATGTATGTTTCAGGAACTGATGATACAAAATATAGCAAAAGGCAAACCTTTTTATACATCATTAAGTCTATACTCTATCAATAAGTTTATGATTTCTTTCAAATCTCACTCCTCTGGTGTACAGAAACCAGAGTTGCATTTTGTTACTATGTCTTTATTCAAACAACGAACATCTATTAAGAGCCATGTATTGAAACAGTGACTTCTTTCAAGGTGTTCCCTTCTGATGGGGAAATAACATGCAATAAACTGCATATAGACAAAATATTTACAAATATAATTAATAAATTGCAGATAAGTTATAATTTTAAATGAAATTTGAGGAAAGTCAGAGTGACCAAGAAATAGAGATGAAGAGGGAGAGATTCCTAGGCAAAGGGATGGAGTATCTTGTCCAAATAACACTCCAAGAAGATCATTGTTACCATTGGATTTTAGAATAGGTATGTGGTGAGAGTAGAGGTTATAAGATATAAAGAGTAGAAACACAGAAGTGGGAAAAATTATAAAGGACTTTGAAATTTAAACATGGTTTTAAATTTGATCCTGGGAGGGTAATAGGGAGGAAGTGGAATTTACTAAATATTGGAGGTGGGCAAGACATAGTAAACCTACACATCAGGAAAATCAATTAATCAATTTCATATTCATGTAGTAGATAGACTAAAATGAAAAGAAATTTGAGTCAGGGAGACTAACTAAAATCATCAACAATTATTATATGCAACGGGATTAAACTCAGAGCATTTCCAATAAAATCAGGGGTGGAAAAGAATGCCCATTATCACCATTATTATTCAATATAGTTAGAAATAGTGACTGTAGCAATAAGACAAAAACAGAAGGAATACTAACATTCTGGAGGAGAGAAGACAGGCAAGGAGTTAAGATCTCCTGATCGTTCCCTCATATGTAATATGAAATATGAAACAAACTCCTTTATTTTGAATTATAAAGATTTTATTTATTTTGTTTGCAGTTTTTCCCCTAATCTTAATTCCCTCCTCCCACCCCCAAAAGAAGGCAATTTGCCAGTCTTTACATTGTTTCCATGGTATGCATTGATCAAAACTGAACATGATGAGAGAGAAATCATATCCTTAAGGAAGAAACATAAAGTATAAGAGATAGCAAGATCAGATAATGTCAGACAATACTAGTTTTTTTTCCCTAAATTAAAAGTAATATTCCTTGGTCATTGATCAAACTCTATAGTTCTTTCTCTGGATACAGATGTTATTCTCCACTGCAGACAGTCTTAAATTGTCCCTGATTGTTGCACTGATGGAATGAGCAAGTACATAAAGGTTGATCATCACACCCATGTTGGTGTTAGGGATTACAGTGTTTTTCTGGTTCTGCTCATCTCACTCAGAATCAGTTCATGCAAATCCCTCCACAATTCCCTGAGTTCCCATCTCTTCTGGTTCCTAATAGAACGATAGTGTTACATGACATACATATACCACATTTTTCTAGGCCATACCCCAAATGAAGGGCATTTACTTGATTTCCAATTCTTTGCCACCACAAACAGGGCTGCTATGAATATATTTTGTAAAAGTGATGTTTTTACCATTTTAACATCTCTTCTGGGTATAAACCCAGTCGTGGTATTGCTGGATCAAAGGGTATGCACATTTTTGTTGCCCTTTGGGCATAGTTCTAAATTGCTGTCCAGAAAGTTTGGAGGAGTTCACAGCTCCACCAACAATGTAATAGTGTCCCAGATTAACCACGACCCTTCCAACAATGATCATTGTCCTTTCTGGTCATATTGGCCAGTCTTAGAGGTGTAAGGTGGTAGCTCAGAGAAGCTTTAATTTGCATTTCTCTAATAAGTAATGATTTAGAGACATTTTTCATATGACTGTGGATTGCTTTGATCTCCTCATCTATAAATTGCCTTTGCATATCCTTTGACCATTTGTCAATTGGGGAATGGCTTTTTTAAAAAAAAAACTGACTCAATTCTGTGCATATTTTAGAAATGAACCTTTTCTCAGAAACATTAGTTGTTAAGATTGTTTCCCAGTTTACTATATTTCTTTTGATCTTGGTTACAGTGGTTTTGTCTGTGCAAAAGCTTTTTAATTTAATGTAATCAAAATCATCTAGTTTTCTTTTAGTGATGTTCTCCATCTCTTCCTTGGTCAGAACTTCTTCCATTTCCAAAGATATGACATATAAACTACCCCTTGACCTTCTAGTTTGCTTATAATAATTTTGTTATGTCTAAATCCTGTATCCATTTTGATCTCATCTTTGTATAGGGTGTGAGGTGTTGGTCTAATCTAAGTTTCTTCCACACTACCTTCCAATGTTCCTGGCAGTTTTTATTAAAGTGAGAGTTTTTATTGCAATATCTGAACTCTTTGGGTTTATCAAGGAAATTACTATAATCATTTTTCGCTATTGCACTTAGTGTATTCCACTGATCCATCACTCTATTTCTTAGCCGATACCAGACAGTTTTGATGACTGTAGTTTTAATTAGGGAGGGCTAAGATACCTTCTTTTGAACTTTTTTCATTGAATCCCAGGAAATTCTTCACTTTTTATTTCTCCATGTGAATTTATTTATAACTTTTTTGAAGTCATTAAAGTAATTTATTGGAATTTCGATTGGCAGGGCACTAAATAGGTAGTTTAATTTTGGTAGGATTGCAATTTTTATTATATTAACTGGACCTATCCATAAACAGTTGATGTTTACCCATTTACTAAAATCTGATTTTATTTATGCGAGAATTGTTTTGCAATTGTTTTGAAAAATTTCTGAGTCTGCCTTGGCAAATAGACTCCCAGGTATATTTTATTGACTGAGATTACTTTGAAAGGGATTTATCTTTCTAGCTCTTCCTGCTGTATCTTGCTAGTCATATATAGAAAACTTGAGCATTTGTGAGGGTTTATTTTATATCCTGCAATTTTGTAAAAATTGTTATTTTTTTCCCAGTAGTTTTTTGGATGATTTCTTGGGATTCTCTAGGTATACTATCATGTCATCTGCAAAGAGTAAGAGTTTTGTCTCCTCCTTCCCTATTCTACTTCTTTCAATTTCTTTTTCTTCTCTTATTGCTGAAGCTAACATTTCTAACATGATATTGAATAGTAGTGGTGATAATGGGCATCCTTGTTTCCCAATCTTATTGGGAATGTCTCTAACCTCTCCCCATTGAATATAATGCTTGTTGATGGTTTCAGATAGATACTGCTTATTATTCTAAGGAACAGTCCATTTATTCCCACACTCTCTAGTGTTTTTAGTAGGAATGTGTGTTGTATTTTGTCAAAAAGCTTTTTCAGTATCTATTGATGTGAACATATAATGTCTGATAGGTTTGTTGTTGATATAATTAATTATACTAACAGTTTTCCTAATATTGAACCAACCCTGCATTCCTGGAATAAATTGTACTTGGTCAAAATGTATTATTTTAGTGATATCTTGTAATTGTTTTGCTAAGATTTTATTTAAGATTTTTGAACTATATTTATCAGGGAGATACATCTACAATTTTCTTTCTCTGTTTTAACTCTTCCTCATCTAAGCGTCAGCACCATTTTGGTGTCATAGAAAGAATTAGCCAGAGTTAGGTCTTCCCCTATTTTCCCAAAGATTTTATATAGAATTGGAACCATTTTTTCATTAAATGTTTGGTAGAATTTACTTGTGAATCCATCAAGTCCAGGAAAATTTTCTTAGGGAGTTCAAAGATGGCTTGTTGAATTTCTTTTACTGATATAGGGTTGTTTAGGCATTTAATCTCCTCTTCATTTAACCTGGGCAACTTATATTTTTTGTAAATATTCATCCATTTCACTTAGATTGGCAAGTTTATTGGCATAGATTTGGGCAAAATAATTCCACATTATTATTTTCATTTCCTCCTCATTGGTAGTGAGCACACCTTTTTCATTTATGATACTAGCAATTTGGTTTTCTTCTTTCTTTTTTTAATCAAATTGACCATAGGTTTATAAATTTTATTGGTTTTTCCATAAAACCAACTCTTGGTTTTATTTATTAATATAATAGCTTTTTAACTTTCAATTTTATTAATTTCTCCTTTAATTGTTAGAATTTCTAATTTGGTATTTAATTGGAGGTTTTTTAATTTGTTATTTCTCTCATTTTTTAGTTGCTTATTTAGTTCATTGATTTCCTCTTTCTCTAATTTATTCATGTAAGCATTTAAAGACATAATATATCCCCTGACTGTTGCTTTGAGTGAATCCCATAAATTTTGGTATGTTGTTTGATTATTGTCATTATCTAGGATAAAATAATTAATTCTTTGTATAATTTGTTTTTTTGATACACTCATTCCTTAAAATGAGGTTATTCAGTTTCTTAGCAGAAATTCAATCACTAAAACCCAGAAAAAGAAGCTAGGAGAAGAAAATCTACCTTATTTTTTTCTTCTAGGATCATGGGTGAGTGAGGCACAGAGAGAAGAATGCCTGCCAGGAGGAGAGAGAGCTGGACTAGCCTAGGATCAGCCATGGAGATGTTGACTGTGGCAGTCAGGGTTCAAGAGCCAGCTGGGTTGTAGAGCATTTGGCTGTGGGATTGACAGTCTGGGGCTATCCAGCAGAGCTGGAGGGCAAGTTCCAGCAGATATCGATCTGCTAGGCTCCTCTGATCTGGAGGACCTCGGTTTCCATACTTTCACCTCCACCTCAACCATAGGCAGCAGAGCTCCCTCAGTTGTGAATAGGGAAAGTAATTATCTTGTCACAGGGCATAGTCCACATTGTACAAGGATAAAAGTATCAAGATGCTCTGTCCACACCCTCCAGGCCAAGGGAAAAGGTATCAAATCAAGGTCACAGACACTCCAGAGAAAGTAATCAGCACTCCCACTGACCAGCCCACTTGGAGTTATTAAACTCAATGAGTAAGGCCCCTAGGGATCTCAAAACCAAACCTCTGTGAACCAGCTCCACCCCCCTCCTACATAAGATCTAAAGAAAATGAAGAAAGATCAGTGAAAAGGGGGGTGGGGCTGGCTCCTGAGAAAAATTTCTTGAAGGTAAAGACTCTAACTCAGCGAGATCTAGATACTCTGAAGAGAATATGATTTGGTCTCCCACCCAGCAATCTTCCTTGAAGAAATCCAGAAGCAGTTTAAAATTCAATTGCAAAATTTGGGATAGAAAATTAACACCTTGCAACAAGTAAACAAATCCTTTGAAAATATAATTGGACAGGGGCAGCTAGGTAGCGAAGTGCATACAGCACCAGCCCCTGGAGTCAGGAGTACCTGAGTTCAAATCCGACCTCAGACACTTAACAATTACCTAGCTGTGTGGCCTTGGGCAAGCCACTTAATCCCATCTGCCTTGCAAAATTTTAAAAAAAGAAAATACAATTGGACAAATGCAAAAAGAAAATAATTTTCTCAAAACCTCAATATGAGCAAACGAAAAACTCTTTCAAAAATAGAATTGACCAATTGGAAAAGGAGTTGCAAAAGATAAATTAAGACAATACTTCTTTAAAAAATAGAATAGAATCTGTAGTAACTAATGACTTCATAAAACAACAAGAATCTATTAAACAAAATCTAAAAATTGAAAAAATAGGAAAAAATGTAAAATATGTCACTGGCAAAACTACTGATGTAGAGAATAGAAGTAGGAGGGACAACTTAAGAATCATTTGTCTCCCTGAAAATATTGAAGAGAAATAAAAAAAGCCTGGACTTAATATTACAGGATTTAGTGATGGAAAATCACCCTCACATCATGGAATCAGAGGGTAAAATAGCTATTGAAAGAATTTATCAATCCCCTCTGGAAAGGGATGCTAAAACAACAGCCCCAAGGAAAATCATGGTGAAATTCCAGAACTATCAGATAAAAGAGAAAATCCTGCAGTCAGAAAGAAAATTTTACCTATCAAGGAGCCACAGTAAACTGACTGTATCAAGATTAAGGGATTGAAGGACCTGGAATGCAATATTCCAAAATGCAAGGGAGCTTAGAATGCAGATCTGTATTCATTATCTGGCAAAACTGAGCCTTCTCTTCCAGGGGAAAAGATGGAAATTTAATGAAATAGGAGACTTCCAACTTTTCCTGATGAAAAGACCAGAGCTCAGTAGCAAATTCATACTTCAAACAGGAGACTCAAGAGATATAAGAAAAGTGTAAAAAAAAAAGGGTAAATTAAAAAAAAACTGAGTCAAATAAGATAAAACTGGCTATAAACCCACTTGGTAGAAAGAGTCTCATAACTCTTGAGAATTTTAACTCTATTAGAGAGAATATCTATCTATATCTATATCTATCTATATCTATATCTATCTATATCTATATCTATTTATGTCTATATCTACATCTACGTCTACATCTACGTCTAGATCTATATCATCTATATCTATCTCTCTCTATATATATATCTATATATCATCTCTCTCTATATATATATATATATAGAGAGAGAGAGATTGAATGGGAAGGAAGGGAAGGAAGAAGGGGAAAAGGTAAAGGGGAAAGAAAGGGGAGGGGGGTTGATATAGGAAGGCAAACACACTGAAGGTGGCAGTATTCAGAAACAAAATATTGGGAAAATATGGATAAAGTGAACAAAGGGGAAAAATACAAACAAAGGGAAGATAGCATGGAGTGCAATAAAGAGTTAGTAATTATAATTTTGAATGTGAATGGGATGAACTCTCCCTTAAAAGATAAGCAAGTATCAGAGTGGACTAAAAACCAGAATCCTACAATATGCTGCTTACAAGAAACTCATTTGAAGCAGAGAGATACATCTAGAGTAAAGGTAAAAGGTTGGAGCAAAATATATTTTGCTTCAGTGGAAGTGAAAAAAGCATTGGTAGCAATCCTTGTCTCAGACAAAGCAGTAGCAAAAATAGATAGCATTATAAGAAATAAGGAAGGAAACTATATCCTCCTAAAGATACCATTGACAATAAAGTAATTTCAATACTAAATATCTATATCTATATCTATATCTATATATCTATATCTATATATCTATATCTCTCTCTATATATATGTATGTATGTATGCACCCAATCATATAGCATCCAAATTCTTAGAGGAGAATGTGAAAGAGATACAGGAAGACATAGACAGAAAAACTCTACTAGTGGGAGACCTCAACCTGCCACTCTCAGATTTAGGTAATCTAAACTTAAAATAAACAGAAAGGAAGTTAAGGAGATAAATGAATTGTTAGAAAACCTAGGCAAGATAGACTTATGGAGGAAAATGAATGAGGACAGAAAGAAATATACTTTTTTTTTCTGCAGTACATGACATGCAAAAATTGAAAATATACTAGGGCATAAAAACTTAATAAATGTATAAAAGCAGAAATAGTGAATATATCCTTCTCAGATCGTAATGCAATGAAAAAATCACAATCAATAATGGTCCATGGTGATATAAACCCAAGAATAATTGGAAATTAAATCACATCATGTTAAAGAATGAGTGGATCAAACAACAAATTATAGAAAGAATCAATGATTTCATACTAGTTAATGAAAATAATGAAACAACAAACCACAACTTATGGGACACAAACAAGGCAGCTGCCAGGGGATATATTGTATCATTAAATGCTTACATGAATAAATTAGAGAAAGAAATAATCAATGAACTAAATATGCAACTAAAATAATAAGAGAAAGATCAAAGTAAAACCCCTAATTAAATACCAAATTAGAAATTATAAAAATTAAATGAGAAGTTAATAAAATCAAAAGCAAAAAACCCATCAAACTAATAAATAAAATCAAGAACTGATTTTATGAAAAAAAAAACTATAAAATTTATAAATCTTTGGTTACTTCGATTTCAAAAAAGAAAACCAAATGGCTAATATTATAAATGTGATACCATAAAGGTGAACTCACCACCAATGAGGAAGGAATTAAAGTAATAATTTGGAATTATTTTGCCCAACTCTATGCAAATAAATTTGATAATCTAAGTGTAATGGATTTACCTACCAAGGAACCCAGGTTAAATTAAATACCTAAATAGTTCTCTCTCAGAAAAAGAAATTCAATAAGCCATTATTGAATTCCCTAAAAAAAATCTCCATGACTAGATAGATTCACAAATGAATTCTATCAAATATTTAAGGAACAATTGGTTCCAATTCTATATAAAGTCTTTGGAAAAAGAGGTGAAGACAGGACTTTGCTTAACTCTTTCTATGACACCAATATGGTGCTGATACCAAACCAGGAAGAGTTAAAACAGGGAAAGAAAATTATAGACCTATCTCCCTGATGAATATAGATGCCAATATCTTAAAAACATCTTAGCAAAATGATTACAAGTTATCACTAGGATAATGCATTATGACTAAGTAGGCTTTATCACAGGAATGTAGGGTTGGTTCAATATTTGGAAAACTACTAATATAATTAATTATATAAATAACTATATCAGAAATCATATGATTATATCAATAGATGCTGAAAAAGCTTTTGACAAAAATACAGCACCCATTCCTACTAAAAACAATAGAGTGTATGAATAAATGGATTATTCCTTGGAATAATAAGCAATATCTATCTGAAACCATCAAGCATTATATTCAACAAGGATAGGCTAGCAGCATTCCCAATAAGATTAGGGGTGAAAAGGACACCCATCATTACCACTACTATTCAATATTGTATTAAAAAATATTAGCTCCAGCAATAAGAGAAGAAAAAGAAATTGAAGGAATTAGAAATGGGAAAGAAGTGACAAAATTCTCACTCTTTGCAGATGACATGATGCCATACCTAGAGAATCCCTAAAAATCATTTAAAAAACTATTAGAAATAATTAGCAACCTTATCAAAGTCACAGGATATAAAATGAACCCTCAAAAATCCATAACATTTCTATATATATGACTAGTAAGATGTAGCAGGAAGAGTTAAAAAAAAAGAAATCTTATTCAAAGCAACTTCAGACAGTATAAAATACTTGGGAGTCTATCTGCTAAAGTAGACTCAGAAACCTTTTGAAATCAGATTTAAATAACTGGGCAAACTTCAACTGTTCATGGATTGGTCAAGTTAATATAATAAAAAAATGGCAATTCTAACAAAATTAACCCATTTATTTTGTGTCCTACCAATCAAAATTTGAAAAAAAAAACTTTAATGAGTTAGAAAAAATTGTAAGTAAATTCATACGGATAAATAAAAATGTCGAGAATTTTCAGCAATTTAGTGGGAAAAAAAAGAGCAAAAGAAGGTGGCCTAGCCCTTCCAGATCTAAAATTATATTATAAAACATTAGTCATCAAAACTGTTTGGCATTAGCTAAGAAATAAAGTGGTGTATCAGTGGAATAGCCTAGGTGCAATAGCAGGAAATGATTATAGTAATCTGCTGTTTTATAAACCCAAAGAATTCAGCTATTGGGATAAAAAACTCATTCTTCAATAAAAAGTGTTGGGAAAATTTGAAGTTAGTATGGCAGAAACTTGGATTAAACCAACACCTCACACCCTATACTAAGATAAGATCAAAATGAATATAAGATTTAGACATAAAAAACAACATTCTATGCAACCTAGGAGATCAAGGAATAGTTGACCTGTCAGATCAGTGGAAAGGGAAGCAGTTTATGATCAAGGAAGAGACAGAGAACATCTTTAAAAGCAAACTAGATAATTTCAAATACATTAAATTAAAAAGGTTTTGCACAGACAAAATCACTGCAACGAAGATTGAAAGATATGTAGTAAATTGGGAAACAATTTTTACAACTAGTACTTCTGACAAAGGACTCATTTCTAAAACATACAGAGAACCCAATCAAATTTTTAAAATAATAAGCCATTCCCCAATTGACAAATGGTCAAAGGATATGCAAAGGCAATTTACAGATGAGTCGTATAAAATTGCTCTAAATCACTAAGTTATCACCTCACACCTCTCAGGTTGGCTAATATGATTAGAAAGGACAATGATCATTGTTGGAAAAGTTGTGGGAAATCTGGGACACTATTACATTGTTGGTGGAGCTGTGAACTCATGCAACTCTTCTGGAGAGCATTTTGGAACTATGCCCAAAAGGGCAACAAAAATTTACAAACCATTTGCTCCAGCAATACCACTATTGTGTCTATTCCCTGAAGTAATTATGCAAAAGGGTAAAAACATCTTTTGTACAAAAATATTTATATCAGTCTTGGTTGTGTTGGCATAAAATTGGAAATCGAGTGATTGTTCATCAATTGGGGAATGGCTTAATAAACTGTGATATATGTACATGATGGAACACTATTGTTCTATTAGAAACCAGGAGAGAAGAGCATTCAGGGAAACTTGGAAGGATTTGCATGGACTGATGCTGAACAAGATGAGCAGAACTAGAAGACCATTACATACCCTAAGCAACATATGGGTGATGATCAACCTTGATGGTCTTGCTTGTTACATCAGTGCAACAATCCAGCACAATTATGGGCTATCTGCGATGCAGAATACCATCTATATCCAGAGAAAGAATGTGGTGTTTGAACAAAAAACAAGGACTATTATCTTTAATTTAGATAAAAAAAATTGATATCTCATTATCTGATCTTACTATCTCTCTTTATTTTTCTTCCTTAAGGACATGATTTCTCTCTTATCACATTCAACTTAAATCATTGTATAAAATGGAAACAAGGTAAAGCCTAGCAGACTGTTGGGGGGAGGGAACTAAGATGGGGGGGTATTGTAAAAATCAGAATAAATAAATAAAAAAATTAAAAAAAGAAATAAAGCCTGAAAATCACACAACCCCTAAAAAAAAGAAAAGAAAAAGAATTTGAAGGAATCAGAATTGTCAATGAGGAAGTAAAGCTTTCACTCTTTGCAGATGATATGATGCTATACTTAGAGAACCTGAATCATCTTATAAATGCCTTGAAAAATTAACAAATTAGGCAAAGCAGAAGTTCATAAATTAAACACACAAAAATCATCAGTATTTCTATATATGGACTTCAAAGCCCAAGAGCAAGGGACAGAAAGAGAAATTTCATTTAAAGTAACTATAGGCAATATTAAATTCTTTAAAATCTACCTCCCAAGGCAAACCCAGAAACTCTATGAATGAAATTATAAAGTACTCCTCACCCAAATAAAGTCAGATATAAAAAAAATTGGAAAAAATGTTAATTGCTCATGGTTAGGTCGAGTTAATATGATCAAATTTACTTTTCTACCCAAATTAAAATGCTTGTTTACCACATATCAAACTACTAAATAACTACTTTACTTATGTATAAACTTTACAAAAACAACTAATTTGAAAACATGTTAATCAAAAATATGTATGTACAATGCTAACCTGACTGTGCGCTACTGAGGGGAGGGGGTGGGAAGGGAGAGTAGAAGAAAATTTTGTTATTTAAAATCTACATGTACATATAGATTTATAAATAAATATAATATAAATAAATAAAATAAATAAAAAATAAAATAAATAAATAGAAATAGAAATAAAAAATAGATATCATCTCTTATGTATCTCTTTTAATCCTAATTCTTCATGCCTAAAATGACAAATCTGTAACCATATTTATCAAAAATATGCATGTACAATGCTAATCTGACAATTTGTCTCTGAAGGGGGGGAGTGAGAAGGGAATGTGGATAAAAATTTTGTAACTTAAAAGTATGCATTTACATATGGATGGAAATTAATTAAATAATTAATTAGCTAATTAAAAAATATTTGCTTTTAGTGTATCAAATTTTTAAATCAAAAATTTAATAATTTGGCAATCTACCTCCCAATGCAAACCCAGAAAGTCTATGAACACAATTTTAAAGCACTTCTCACCCAAATAAAGTCAGATCTAAATAATTGGAAAAATCTCATTTGATCATATTTAGATCAAGTTACTATTATCAAAATTATAATTCCACCCAAATTAAATTACTTATTCAGTACCATACCAGTCAGTCTACCAAATAATTGCATTGCCAAACTAGAAAAAAATAGTAACAAAATTGATCTGGACCAACAAAAGGTCAAGAATAGCAAAGGAACTGATAAAAAAAATGTAAAAGAAGGTGTCCCAGCTTTACTAGGTATACAACTATATATAACATGACAGTCATCAAAACTTCCTGGTGCTGGTTAAGAAATAGAGTAATGAGGAGTGGCTAGGTGGTGCAGTGGATAGAGCACCAGCCCTGGAGTTAAGAGTACCTGAGTTCAAATTCGGCTTCAAACACTTAATAATTACCTGTGTGACCTTGGGCAAGCCACTTAACCCCGTTGCCTTGAAAATAAACCTAAAATAAAAAAAATAGAGTAATGGATCAGTGGATTTGGATAGGTTCAAAAGAAACTGCAGTGAATGAATACAGCAATTTGCTATTTGACAAACCCAAAGACATCAATTTCTGGGATAAAAATTTACTATTTGACAAAAATTATTGTGAAAACTGGAAAATAGTATGGTAAAAACTAGTCATAAGAACTATAACAAAATAAGTTCAAAATGGGTACAGAATTTAGACATAAAAGGCAACACCATAGGTGAATTAATAGAACAAGAAATATATATCTATCAGATCTATGGAAAAGGGATAAATTTATGAACAAACAAGAATCAGAGCACATTATAAACTACAAAATGAATGTTTTAGACTATATTAAATTAAAACCCTTTTGCACTAATAAAATCAATGATGTCAAAATTAGAAGGAAAGCAGAAAGGAGGGAAATAATCTTTAAAACTGGGAGTTCTGATAAAGGCCTAATTTCTAAAATATATAGATAACTGTATCTAATTTATAAAGTTACAAGCCTTTCCTCAATTGATAAATGTTCAAATGAGATGAATAGTTAGTTTTCAAATGAAGTTAAAACTATATACGATCATATGAAAAAATGCTACAAATTGTTAATGATTAGAAAAATGCAAATTAAAACAACAATGAGGTATCACCTCACACCTATCAGACTGAGCAAGACAAGAAAAAGGGAAAATGATCAATGTTGGAGAAGTTGCAGTAGGATTGTGACTTTGATGCATTGCTGGTAGAGTTGTGAATGGATACAACCATTCTAGGGAGTAACTATGCCCAAAAAGCAATAAAACTGATCATTATATTTGACCCAGAAATTAAAAGTCTAGGTCTATATCTAGAAGAAATTATAAAAAAAGAGAAAAGTCCTACATCTCCCAAAATATTCATAGCAGCTGTCTTTATAGTGGCAAAGAATTAGAAATTGAAGGAATCCCCATCAATTGGGGAATTGCCAGACAAAAAGAATACTATGGATTATGATTGTTCAATGAATGGTAGTTACAACTTGCTAATGCCATAGTGGCAAATGGACTCTTCCAGAACAGAACTATGCTTGGTCACTCACAGACCAGAGAACAAATCAAGAGAGCATTAAACATACTTCTTAGATTATACCACCTTGGAAATACTGAAGCCTTGCAGCTCCCTAAAAGTATCTCTGGAATAAATTTTACTACAAAATCCCTGAAATTTGGGGCAGTGCAAACTCCACTCTAGGAAGCAAAGTACTGCTTTAAAAAAGGTGCAAAATTAAGTAATAGTTTGTGAAAATGCACAAAATACCCCCCCCAAAAAACTATCTGACCTAGATGCTACTGTTTTCACAAGGAAGATCAAAATACACTTAGAAGATAAATGTCAAAGATTCTACACCTAAAACCTTCAAGAAAAATTTGGATTCATCTGAGGCCATGAAAAAGCTCAAAAAGGATTTTGAAAATCAAGTAGGAGAGGTGGAAAAAAATGCAATAAAAACATGAAAGGAGGCATAAAAATTGAAGGAAACAAAAATATTAAAAAAGAGACATAAAAATGCAATGAGGATAAGAAACTCTTAAAAATTAGAACTGGCCACATGAAAGAGGGGGTACAAAATTTATTGAAGAAAATAAGTCCTTAAAACTTAGAATTTAGAAAATAGAAGGCAAAGACTTTATGAAAAATCAAGAAACATTAAAACAATCAAAAGAATTTTTTAACAAGACAATGTGAAATATCTCTTTGGAAAAAACAAGTGACAAACAAGTGACTTATCAGTTAAGAGTTATTGGACTACCCGAATACATTATCTTTTAAGATTTTATCAAGGAAAATGGCTCTGAAATTCTAGAAACGCTGAAAGAATCTACTAATAATCATCATATCCTGAAATAGATTCCCAAATGAAGATTGCCAGAAATATAATACCAATTCCAGATTTTTCAGGTGAAGGAAAAATATTGTAAGCAGCTTGAAAAAACATTTCAAGTATGATGGAATCAGGCTAACATAGGATTTAACAGCTTCTATCTTGCAAGATCAGAGGACTTAGAATCTGATATTCTGAAAGACAAGAGAGATTGAATTACATCAAAGAATCAACTACTTAGCAACACTGAGTATATTATTTCAGGGGAAAAGATGGATATTCGATGAAATAGGGGACTTTCAAACTTTCCAGATGAAACGACCAAAGCTGAACAAAAAACTGAACTTTCAGATACAAGACTCAGGAGAATTATAAAAAGGTAAATAGGAAATGGAAACTGTTTACATTCCTACATGGGAAGTTGAAACTGGTAACATATAAGAACTTTGTCATTATTAGTCATTAGTCATTATTAGAAGTGTGTGTTGAGGGGCAGCTAGTTAGCACAGTGGATAGAGCACTGGTCCTGAAGTCAGAACTACGTGAGTTCAAATATGACCTCAGACACTTAATAACTACCTAGCTATGTAACCTTGGGCAAGTCACTTAACTCCTTTGCCTTAAATAAATGAAAAATTTTAAAAAATAAGTATGTGTAGATATCAATATAGAACTATGCCCAAAGAGCAATAAAATTGTTGATACCCTTAGACCTAGCAATTCCAATTCTATGTCTATATCCAGAAGAAATTTTTGAAAATGGAAATACTATATATTCCAAAATATTCATAGCAATTTTTTGTAGTGTCAAAGAATTGGAAATTGTGAAGATGCCCATTAATTGGGGAATAGTTAAATAAGTTATGGCATATGTATACTATGGAATACTACTATTCTATAAGAAATCATACATGGTCAGACTCTGGAGAATGCTGAAATGACTTACTGGATCTGATGCTGAGAGAAGGGAGTAGAATTAAGAGAACAAAGTACACATTTACAACAACATTGTGAGATGAACTTTCTTGATGGAAGCAGATCCTCTCAGCTCTTCAGAGAGCTAGGACAATTGTATTTGACAGGCTATGTACAATGTTATCCCTATCTGAAGAAAATCAAGACAAAACAAAACAAAAAAAACAACCCTTCAGATTCTGATGAACACTGTATAGAAATTATATCTTTTGTATCTTTCCCTTAATTCTAATTGCTCATACCAAAAGTAACTAATTCGTAAACATATTTTTCAAAAATATGTATGTGCAATGCTAATGTGACTGCTGCTGAAGGCAGGGGGTAGAAAGGGAGGGTGGAAAGACATTTTATAACTTAAAAATATACTTGTGCATGTGGCTGAAAAAATAAATAAATAAAGGATTGTGTACATAGAAGAAAAAGGAGTGAGTTGAATATATGAGGACATATTAAAAATTTCTGAACAAGTTTCTCTTTAAAAAGTTCTTTTTTTCAAACATATAGAGAACTTTCATATTTTATAAAAATAAGAGCTATTTCCCAATTGATAAATGATAAAAAATGTGAATAGTTTTCAGATGAAGTAATCAAAACTAATCATATCCGTGTGAAAAATTGTTCTAACTCCCTATTTTATATAAATTTATTTATTAATTTTACAACTGCATACAAAAATAGTTTCAACATTCATTGTAAGATTTTGAATTCTACATTTTAAACCCTCTCTCCCTCCCTCTCCCTTTTTCAGTAATTTTTTTTGATATAGGTTATAAATGTATAACTTTGTTAGATATATGTCCATATTATTCACCTAACTTAATACTGATTTGGTAATGCAAATTAAAACATTTCTGAAGTACCAGGCCATCCTTATTATATTTACTAATAGGACCAAAAATGGAAGAGACATTTGTTGAAATGTGGGAAATATGGAGAAAATGAGATATTACTACATTGTTGGTAGACTTGTCACTTGATTCAACCCTTATGTAGAACAATTTGGAATTGTACCCAAAGTTTATAAAAACTAAGCATAGACCATAGCCTACAACTTTTACTTAGCCATTTGCTAAACTTCTCTTTTATAAACTGCATTAAAAACTTGGGGGGGAAAGGAAAATATTTTGTCTAATATGTTTTTATTTTACTGCTGTTGATTTTAATTTTAAGGGAAGAAAATATCTAAATCATTGTTCAATTCTTTTGTCTTGAATTCCATATCCTTTCATTTTTTAATTGTCACCTCAAAAAGAATATATATAAATACTCTGAAAACTGAACTTTTTCAGAAATTTCACATGGATAAGAATATCACTCATCTGGGTTTTGATTTCCTCATCTATATAGCTGAGAATGTTAGGCTAGATTCCTCTGAGAGCACTCCAGCATTAATACTTTATGCATTATGATAGCTACCTAATGTAAGAGAATCTTCTCAATTAGCACCATTCTGGTGCTAGGTCACAGTTTATGACCTTGTTGGGTAAGTCATGAAAACAACAAGGACAATGAATTTGTGGAGCAAACCAACAAAAATTGAGAGCTGAGTGTAACAAACTAACTACATTTTCTGAAATTGTAGTTCAATTTGTGTGTGTATATGCATGTGTATAAGAGATACATCTGGTTAGCTATCAATTAGTTAGATAAAAACTGGTTAGTTTTAATTTAGATTCAGTTATTTACTAAGATGTTTTATAATTAATTTAAAAGTTAATTATAGGGACAGAGCAAAGATGGCAGTTAGAAGCCAGGAACTTTCTTAAAAACTTTCCTGATTTCCTTCAGAACCAACATTAAAACAGCTTCTAAATGGATTTTGGAGTGATAGAACCCACTAAAGATAGAGTGGAACAACTTCCAATAGGGTCCGACTCAGGTGGGGTATGAGTGTGTACAGGTCAGGGAACAGAAAACCAATCTGCAGGCAATGGAGTGAAGCAGGGATGAAATGGAGTTCCTCAGTCACAGAAGAAATCTCTATTGGAATCTGGACTCAGCAGGTCAGTGGCACAACAGACCAACTGGAAAAATGCCAACATAAGTCTCCAGACTCCCATTCAGCTGGTACTACTGGTTTGGACTACATGACCCAGACCAGAGAGGAACCCCTAGAATTCTCAACATGGATAGCTCCAGGTCAGTGAACAGGCTTCCAGGATATTCAATGCAGAAAGTGAGTAGTCCCCTCCCCCAACCCAAGAGCCTTGGTATACTGCCAAGTAATGAAACAAAATAATTAAATAAATTATTAAATCAAATCAAATAAATAAATAAATAAATAAATAAATAAAATAATTAAAAAAGATTAGAGAAAGAAATTTACTTTGGAGATTAGGATGAGCAAAACACCATCTGAAAAGAGGAAGGTTAAAAAAAGTATTATATATGAAGCTGCAATGGAGCATGTGAATTTGAATTCAGTCCAAAAAGACTTCTTGGAAAAATTCAAAAAAGGATTTTAAAAACCAAGTAGAAAAATTGGAAAAAAAAGGAATATAAAAGAAATTCAACAACATGCAAAAGGAAGCACAAGAATTGTCAGAAGAAAGCATATCTGGTAAAAATAAAATTGGGCAAATAAAAAAATGTACAAAAAGGTAACGGTTACTTTAAAAATAAAATGGATCTAAAGGAAAAAGAGATGTAAAGGCTAACTGAAGAAAGTAATGCCTGGAAGAATAGGCTGGGCCAAGTGGAGGTTAATGACTCCAAGAAACATCAAGAATCGTTCAAACAAAAGTCCCCCCCTTGGGCAAAAAAAAGAAGATAATATTGAAATACCCCTTAGGAAAAACAACTAATATAGAAAACAGGTGGATTATCTGAAAGCCATAATTAAAAAAAAGAGCTTGGAGAGCATTCTACAGGAAATCATCAAGGAAAACAATGCCCTGATAAACTAGAATCAAATGGCAAAAATAGTCTTTGAAAGAATCCAGCCATTAACTCCTAAAGGGGATACCAAAATGAAAATGCCAAGCAGTATTATAGCCAAATTCCAGAATTATGAGATTAAGGAGAAAATCCTGCAGGTGTTTAAAAAGAAGCAATTCATATACCAAAAAACCACAGTAAGGATTATACCAGACATGATAGCATCAACTTTAAAGACTGAAGGGCAAGGAATATGATATTTTAAAGGACAAAGGAGTTTGGATTATAACCAAGAATCATACCCAGCAAAATTGACCACATTCTTTCAGGGGAAATGATGGGCATTTATGAAATGAGTCACTTCAAAGATTTATGATGAAAAAATCACAGCTGAATAGAAAATTTGATCTCCAAACAGAAGACTCAAGAGATACATAAAAAGGTTAAACAGTGGAGAACAAAAAAAGACTTAATAACTTGAGAACTGTGACACTACTAGAGTGAGAATACTTAGTGTGAAAGTATGGATATAATGGAATGATTTTTAAAAAAAAATTAAGAAATTTTAAAAAAAGAATCATAATACGATAGGACAAAGAGGAAGGCAGAATGGGATAAATTGCAACAAATTTAAAAGTGCAAAGAATTTATTTTGCTATAGCAGTGCTTTCCAAAATATGGTCTGTGAGCTTCACGTGATCCACAGTATGGTTTTATGCAGCTGATCTGTGGGTTCTAATTTTCATGAGCAAAAATAATTTGCATGGAATGTGTATTAGATTTTTTAATTCTATCACTAATAAATAATCTCATTGATGTTAATTTTCTTTGGTGTTTTTAAGCAGTATTAAGGATGGAACATATTGCATGGAATTTTCAATTGATCTGTGGGATATGTTCTGTTTGTATGTTGCAGGCTAGTCAGTATACACCCACTGGTGTGTTTTCACTTTGCTCTTTTGTGTTTTTTTACGTGCTTTCTGCCTTCACCTGTCCTATTAATGATGTATATTTCCCCACTTTCTAAGAAGTTAAAAATACCTTGACTTTTCATAGTGCTTGCTAAATCTAAGGTAAGACAACAAATTAAGTATTATATTGGTATACTGTGTATTTTATTCTGAGTGTGGTCTTCAAATAACTTATTGTAATACAGCACTAAGATAACCTAAGGTGAGACAGTCCCACATTAGAGGGAAAGAAGGGAGGTGTGAGAATTACTTGTGTCTTTCTCTCATCAGATATGACCCAAAGGGAATAACACATGCACTTAGTTGGGTTTAGCAATTTATCTTAGAATTCAACATTAGGAGTGAAATGTGGGGAAAGGAAAGGAAGGACTGTTAAAAGGAAGGAAAGGAAAAAAGGAGAAAAGACAAAATATAAATGAGAAAGAAAAGGGAAGGGGGCTGATAGAAGTGGGGCTTTTTGAGGGGGACACTACACAGAAAAAACGTGGTGAGGAAGGATAGAATAAAAGGGGAAAGAAAAGCACAGATGGAGGGGAGATAGAGTAGAGGGCAATAAAGAGTTTGTGAATGTGAATGGGATGAAGGCTTCCATAAAACAGAATTGGATAGCAGAATGTATTAAAAAACAGAATCCCACAATATGTTGCTTACTATAAACACAATGCTAAGATTCAGTAGAATCATACTGTTTTGGCAGAATTGATATGCACTTTTATGTTGAGGTTGGTGAACCAGTTGTTAAGATGACACTAGCAATCAGAGTTCTCTCTAAGGTGAGGGCAGTCACCAAATATGGAAATCAATAATTTATATTCTTTACTCCAATTTAGCATTCATCAGTGCAATAGCAATTTCCAAGTGCTCATAGCAATGGTCATTCCATCCATAGGTAGAAAAAAATGATGTAACTGTGCATGTAATATTTATTTGTTTGTTTCTAAAAACTCATTGTACCTTTGATGAGCTTTTGTTACTTCAGTAAAGAAACATATAACATAAAGGGAAAATTGTCAAATAACCAGGGGTGTGACAAGCTGTTATTTGTTTCCATTTTGCGTTACAACCAAAATTCCCTTGAGATATTATGAGTGTAATGGTGTTCCCTGAACAATGAAACAGATAAGAAACTGTGACACAACAAACCAATAGAAATATAGATTTCAAGGGATATCTTATCACTCATTTTGGAAACCATGGAAGTAGAAGAAAAACATTAGAATAAGTGGAATGAGTTTTAGTTCTGCATATGTTCCAACATTGGCTTCTGTGGTCATGTGTCTGCTTTCACTCCATAAGGATAAATTTGCATGCTGTGAGTAATATAATATAATCTGCTTCTGTGTCCTTCTTGTATTGTTCTTATATGTGTATCAAAAAGCATGAAATATTAAACTGCCCTTCAGTATATCGTTTTACATATTTAAAACAGTCATTAGGACAGAGAACTGATTGTTAATTTATTTGAATACCAATACTGAATAAATAAATTTGAAACATAAAGATACACTCAGAGTAAAGATAAAAGATTGGAGTAGAATATATTATGCTTCAACTGAAGTGGAAAAAAGAAGGAGTATCATCCCTTATCTCAGACAAAGGAAAAGCAAAACATATTAGGAAAATTATCATCATAATTGACTACAGCAAAAACAAAATTTACAGAAATCATATAATTGCTTCAACAGGTGCTGAAAAAGCTTTTGAAGAGTTGGAGCATTCATTCCTATTTAAAACACTAGAGAGAATAGGAATAGATGGAGTTTTCCTTAAAGTGATAAACACTATATATTTAAAACCATCAATAAGCATTATATGCAATGGGGATAAGCTAGAAGCATTCCCAATAAGATCAGGGATGAAAAAAGGATGCCCCTGATCACCACAATATTATTAAACATTGTATTATAATTGGTAGCCTTAGCAATAAGAAAAATAAAGTGAGCTAATTAGAATAGATAATGAAAATAGAAATTTCTCACTTTTATAGAAGATATGATGGTGTACTTAGAGAATTCTGGAAAATAAGTTTAGAAAATATTTGAAACAATTTTTAACTTTGTCAAAGTTATAGTATATAAACCAAAAACATGTACATCATGTATGATGCCCAGAAGCAAGAGATAGAGAAAAATTAAATTTAAAGTAACTCTTGAAAATATAAAATATTTGAAACCTGTCAATTCAAACCCAGCAACTATATGAACACAATTACATAGCACTATTTTACACAAATAAAGGCAGAGCTAGACACCTGGAAAAATGTAAATTGCTCATGGTTAGGGTGAATTAATATAATAAAAATGAAAATTCTACTTAAAATGAGTTACATATTCAGTGCCATACCAATAAAACTATGAAGAGATTACCTGAGTTGGGAAAAAATAGCATCTTGAGAATCTAAAGGGCAAGAATATCAAAGAAATTAATTAATGAAACAAATACAAAATAAGGTAGCAGAGCAGTATGGTGTCTAAGACAATTTACAAAGCAGCAGACGTGAAAACTGTCTGGTATTGGCTAAGAAAGAGAAAAGTGGATGAGTGGAATAGATTAGGTACCAAAGAAACAGTAGTTAATGACCATAGTAATCTGCTCCTTCATGAACCCAAAGACTCCAGCTTTTGAATAAGAACTAAGCCTTTGATAAAAAAAAAAAAAAAAACTGCTGGGAAGACTTGTATGACAGAAACTAGGCATACTAGGCATAGACCAAAAACTCATTCCCTATACCAAGATATGGTTGAAATGATTACAGGATTTAGACATAAAAAGAGATACCATAAATCAATTAGAAGTAAAAGAAATAATTTATCTATCAAATCTATTCCTTTGAAAGGGGAGCAGTTTATAGCCAAAGAAGAGATAGAGAACATTATAAAATGAGAAATGGAAAATTCTGATTACATTAAATTGAAAAGATTTCACACAAAGTAAACCGATGCAATCAAGATTAAAAGGAATGCAGAAAGTTGGGAAACAATTTTTTACAGCTAGTGTTTCTGATAAAGCACTCATTTCTGAAATCTATAGGGAGTAAAATCAAATTTATAAGAATAGAAGGTATACCACAATTGATAAATCATCAAAGACTTTGACCAGTCATTTCCCAGAGGAAGAAATTGAAGCTCTTTATAGTCATATGAAAAAAAAAAATTCTCTAAGTCATTACTGATTGGAGAAATCCAAATTAAAACAACTCTGTGGTACCACTTATCAGATTTGCTAAAATGACTAAAAAGGAAAATCATCAGTATTGGAAGGCTATGGGAAAACTGGGAAACCAATGCATTGTTGGTGGAATGATGAACTGATCCAAACTTTCTGTAAAGCAATTTGGCATGCTAGGTCTCTCTTCCAAAGAGATCACAAAAAGGGATAAAAACACCACTTCTGCAAACATATGTTTTTCACTGCTTTCAGTAGTGGCAGAGAACTGGAAATTCAAAGAATGTCCATCAATTAGGAAAGGGCTAAATAAAATGTGACATATGAATGTGATTTAGTACTATCTTTCTGGAAGAAATTATGAGGGACAGGATTTCAGAAAAAGCCTGGAAAGAATTGAATGAATTGATGCTCAGTGAAGTGAGCAGGACCAGAAGAGCATGATAGAAAATAACAGCAACATTGTGTGATGATCAGCTATGATGGACTTGCTCATCACAGAAGAACAATAATCAAAGAGAATTCAAAGGACTTGTTATGGAAAATACTATCCCCATTGAGAAGAAAATATGGAATCTGAATGCAAACCAAAGCCCATTATTTTCAATTTTTAAAATTTGTTATATGCATTGGTTTCTCCTCTCATGTATTTTTTCCCTTTTGGCTTTGATTCTTCTTTCATAATATGTTTAACATAGTTATTCCTATATAGCCTGGATAAGATTGATTTCTCTCCAAGGAGGGAAGGAGAAAAATGCGAAACTTAAATCCTTTCCAAAAAACTGTTTAAAACTGTCTTTGCATGTACTTGGAAAATTAAATTTTAAAATTTATATTATAATTTTAATGAGTATTTAATAGTATAAAACAAGTGCGATGTTATCCAATTAATGAAATTTCCAAGTATTACAGATATCAAGGAAACCCCCTTAATAAAGGGTTGGAATGATTTTGAAAACACGAGTTGGAGACTTGTACTTCTCTCAGGGAGTTAAAATAAAAAAATGGCAGAAAATATATTTATTGTCTGATATGATTTTATCAATGGATTTCTTTATTAATATGAATTAATTTTGGTCATATTTGTTCTTAAAATTTAAGGATTTATTAAAGATTTGCTAAAATCACTTTAAAGTCTAAGATCATGGGAAATCTACAGAATTATTTATTTAGAGACAACATATCTATAAAGACAAAGTTGGGATTTGGTAAGAAAAAACAATTAAAACATGTAGAAAATCGAATATGATTTCTATAGGATAAAAGAGATGACTAAAAGGTCCATTTTTTACTGCACTGATCTTATAATATTATTTGTATTGTTAATAAGATTAACTTTAAAAATTTTGGATTTTTAAAAGATTTTTATTAATAAAACTGCACTATTCCAAGTAATTCAATTAATTTATTCTCATTTAACTAAATTGCTGATTAAGATACAGAAGATTATTAAGCTATAGTATACCTTAATTGACCATTTGGCCCAAGATTCATGACTCCTTTTCTCCTCAACAATTCATCCCTCTGCAACACAGTAAAGAGCACAGATCCCTAATAATACTTGAGATGGAAAAATTAAACAATTGCTGCTTTCAATTATATTCTTGAGAAGGTTCCTGATTTTTGCTTTTCTCAAAGAATATCTTTCTATGTGATTTCAGAATTATATTTAACCTCGTCTTCTGTATCCTTTGTCCCTTTGTTATATCATTCTTCTTAACTTTTCATAACACTCCAATTCTTTTGCTCCTATGTGTTAGTTAAAAAAATGGAAGCAATTTCATCATTCATCTGACTGAATACACTAAAAGTTTATGTCAATTAATTTTAGACTTGGTCTTCAATTCATCAAGAAAACCCATAGGTCCTTCATAATTGATTCCCTATCCCTCTTCCTAAAAGGCTAGTCATAGTGTTCTTTTGTTTTTCCTCTCATACTTTCATTTCCTTCCAAGCTCAAGAATTTTATCTTTTGATTATTGAGAAATTTGAACTCACTTCTTTTCATTTAAAAATATCTCAATATTACCCATTTTTTTCTTTTTTTCTCTAAACACTGAAAATGAAGTGACCCTTCTCACTAATACCAGTCTCTCTTTATATGGCCTTGATCCTTTTCCCTTCACGTTTTTTAAGATTTTTTTTGCAAGGCAATGGGGTTAAGTGGCTTGCCCAAGACCACACAGCCTAGGTTAATTATTAAGTGTCTGAGGCCACATTTGAACTCAGGTGCACCTGACTCCAGGGTCAGTAATCTATCCACTGTGCTACCTAGCCACCCCTCCTTCACTTTTTTTAAACTACTCAATCATCCATTCCATCCCCTTTGTATTTCTCTGTATCTCCATCAATCAATAAATCAATAAACATTTATTTGTTAGGTGATTTAGATGTCCCAGACATTGTACTAAGTACTGAGAATATAAATGTAAGCCAAAAGAAACAGATTATTTCAGATATGGGGACTAATTGTTCACATTAATGTTGATAGTAGATGAATTACATATTACAGAAAGGAGTTAGCAGGGCAAGTGAAATGAAATTGTTTTTATATATAAAGGAAACCACAATATAAGAAGGATAAAAAGAAAAGTTAGAACAAGGTGATAGGGTCATTAAGTACCACAAAGAAAAGTATATAATTGTCATATAAACAATAGAAATAAACTAAAGGTTTTGAATAAGGGAGTGAAATGGCCATATCTATGTTTTAGGATACTATGTGGAGCATCTATGAAAGCAGGAGACATTGGAAGTAGGGAGACTGATTAGGAGGCTGCTACATTAGATCAGAAAAAAGTGATGAGGCCCTGAATTGCAATAGCAACTATCCTTCCTCTGAGAAGAGAAAATTATATATATATATATATATATATATATATATACATATATATATATATATATATATATATGTATGTATGTATGAATGTATTAAGAGGGAATTTAGAGGATGGATATTGGGAGAGTTCATGTCAGATGATTTGAAGATTTTGGGGAAATTAATAGGTTATGTCATGGATAAAATTTGAGGGAATTGGATTAGAGATAAGGTCATAGGCATATAAAAACTTGTAACAAAGGATTTTGGGAATTCACTGGGACAGAAGGATTAAAGGAAAGCAAACCAGCAGTAGGAAGGAAGTTAAATTACTCAAACATGGAAGATGCCAATCATCCATTGCATCCCAGGCCATTGCTAGTCATCATGTCTTTTAACTTGACACTGAATTTCAATGACTCTGGAAGAGAGAGTGAAACCAACAATTTTATGCTGTCTCATTTAAATTCACTTCATGAATGAGTGAAGATATTCTCTTGTGATGTCATCAGTTCTCTTTGAAAATGAGGGACAAATAACAAACTCCAGTCAATCACTTTGAACTCCAGAATAAAATATGAAACTTACTGCTTTTTGAAGTCTTTCCCAACTCTGATCCTTCCTGATTTTTCAGTCAGTTTGGTTGAATTACATAGAAGAGGAGGGAGAATATTATCTAATGCTACTTGGTAACACAGATTGTTTAGATATTAAAAGTTAAATAAAAATTTTATCTTACTGGCAATGAGAAACTACTGGAGTAATTGTGTAAAAAGAGGGCAAGGGCGATTCTGGGCATAAGAAAAATTACTATGGACACAATTTGAATGATGTGATTTAGTAGAGAGAGGCTTGGGAGGCTTTTGCAATAATCTAGGCATCCCATGAGTTGATAAGGTTAGAAGATAGTAGATATGTGAGTAGAAAGAAGGGGTTACATACTAGACAAACTGTGAATGTAGGAACAGTAAAAATTAGCAGTTGATAGAATATATAGGGTGAAGAAAAAGTGAGATGTTTAGGTTAATTCCAAGATTAGTATATTGGAAGGAGAGAAGTGTGTTTTAAGCATAAACAGAGAAAGCTTGAAAGTGGAATGTTTAGGGGAAAGTTGATGAGTTCAATTCTAAACATGGTAAGTTTGATATATTCCTGGGACATCCAATTTGAAATATTTGTTATAAAATTGGAATTATGAGATTTTGAAATCCAGTGAAGAGAATGAGTGTGGATATATAGTTCTGGTAGTAATTTAGACTAATATGTGAGAAAATTCTCCCTAATTTTCCCTAGTAACATGCGTTAAGATACAACAATGTTATTTGCAGAATCTGATTTTTCCTCTTTGCCTCCCTTGACACATTTTTTGGTCTCTTGCCATGGTTTTCTGGTTTCCTACATGCATAAATTGTCCTATTATGATGAAGTGGTATATAAAAAGTTCAGGTGTCTCAGGGTTGGTGGATATATTGATACCACAAGTCCTCATTCCCTATGTTGCTGACCAGAAATTTCACTATGGAGGTGAAAGGGGAGATGCAGTTAATAACAGTAAATGGTAGTGAAATCTCACTCATAGTACTTCTATGAATAAATTATACAGGATCACGCAAAATGAACCCATTAAAGCAGGCTGGAATGGGCAAGGAGAACATTAATGATAGCAAAGAATAAATGTCAATTCAAGAATATTTATGTTCAATAAGTGTTGGGGGTAAGAGAAATGAAGATAAGAGAGTTTATGATTAGAGAAGTAAGGTTCATAGTTCAAGATCTGGAAGTAGAACTATTATGAATTATGACTGTAGTAGGAAGCAGATATATTTGATCAATTGAATTGTCCCATCCCAGTTGACATAATAATATATGTCCAAAATAAATGGACAAGTTACAGAAAAAAGAAAATGTTATGGTCATGAATGATATGTAAAGATTAGTTTACATTTATTTCCCAGAATTTAGAAGGCAACTAGACATTAGCAGGCCAAATTCAGCCACATGAACCTTTCAAATCTGAGACACTAAAAAACAATCACTTAAAGCAAGAAAGACAGCTCTGCAGAATATTCCTATTGTTAGCAAAAAAAAAAAATAAAACTAACAATAAAGGAAGAATTCGCTACTTGGCAGGGAACCATTGCTCTAATATTAGTTTCAGGAAAAGTTAGATAAAGAATAATTCCTAAGGCATGACTTAGGCAGAACATGGTTAAAATAGAGTGGAAATTAAAACTAAGATAGGCCATCTAGGTGGTATAATACATAAAATATTGGCCTTGAAATAATGAGGAAGGAATTCAAATCCGGGTTCAGACACTTGACACTTGCTAACCTTGGGCAAGTCAATTAACCATGATTGCTATGTAGACAGAGCCATCTCAAACTATCCTGATTCTTATCTCTAGTCATTGGACTCAAATGACTCTGGAGAAAAAAGTGAGAATGGTTACTTAGCACAGCATTCCCTCACTCAAACCTAATTCATGTGCTTGTAATGGCTTCACCTCCCCCGATGTCATTTCCTCTTTGAGAGCAAAGGACAAAGAGTGAAATATCAATTAAGATATTGAAGATACTGGCAAAGAATTGGAAATTGAGGTATGACTATCAAATGGGGAATGGCTAAACAAGTGTTATGGTAAAATATCATTCTATCAGAAACTATAATGGTCAGACTCTAGAGAAGAATGGAATGACATATGGGATCTGATGCTGAGTGAAAGGAGCAGAATCCAGAGAAAAATGTACACATCAGCAACATTATGAGATGCACAACCTTGAGGGGAGCAACTCCTCTTGACAGTCCATAGACCTAGGACAATTGTATTTGACTGGTTTTGGACTATATTATCCCCAACCAGAGGAAGAAAACCAAAACAAAACACAGAGATTAAAAACAAAAACCAACCCTTCCAAATCTCATGAACACTTTATAAAACTTATCTCTTATCTGTCTCTTTCCCTAATCCTAATTCCTCATGCCAAAAATTGCTAATTTGTAAATATGTTAACAAAATATTTATGGAAAATACTAACCTGATTATTCCCTGCTGAGGGGAGGGGGTGTTTGAAGGGACAATGGAGGAAAATTTTGTAACTTGGAAATATGTATGTACAAATGGATGAAAATTAATCAATTAATTAAGAATTTTTTTTAAAAAGATATTGAAGATATCAAAGAATTGTAAGATGAAGGAAATCATTAAAATATTAATTTGAATACTCAAGACATAAGGTGAATAAAAGGTGAGAGAAAACAACAAATATATCTAATGGAGTAATTAAGGAGGTTGAATGTGCTTTGGAAATCCTCAGATTTTGATGAGAACAAAGGAAAACATGTTGGAAACAACTGACAATTATTGTCACTATTCAAAATATTATTAAATGATGGTGGTGGAACAATTTTTATTAAATGTCTTTGAAAAATAAAGAGTATATCAATTCATCTTATTTGTTTTGTGAAACAAAGGGGGCTTAAAGGACTTGTCCAAGGTCACACAGTTTGTAAATATCAAGTGCCTGAGGCTAGATTTGAACTTAGGTCCTACTGACTCCAGGGTCCACTGCACATTTAACTACTCTCCACCAATGGATCATTCTTAATTAGTTATTGAGAGATTCTATTAGAGCAGCTGTGAGGCAAGCCATGTCATATGGGAAAAATCAAATTCTTGTGAACATTAAAGGATGAATAGTATGTGAAACTGAACATGAATATAGGACATTTAGGTCTAAATTTGATAGGCATTCCATAAAAGAGAGCAACAGTGTCTGAAAAGTTGATAACATTTCAAAGATTTAACCTGCGTATAACATACCATAGATGATTACCATTCATTCAAAATAAAATTATAAATAATCTAATAATCTGAATGCAAAACATCACAAAGTCTGCAGAGAAGATTAGAACATGGACTTTAGAATGGTAAACATACATGTTACTTTAATCAGACACTCTGACATGTCAGAAAGACAAGACAAAATTTTCTCTTTCAAAACAGTTGTTCTTGCCACGTTCAAAGCTTCTGTAACTTTGTACTAATTACCTGTAGTTTTAAATACCCCAGCATCTTTTTTTGAAGACAAAAGCAAAAATAATTACAGAATATCAATAAATTCGTTCAAAGAGTTACACATAATGCAAGAACCGTGTATTGCTAAAAGGTTTTCAGGATCTAAAGAGATTTCCATGACTTATTCTACATTAAGACTCCGGATAAAATATCAAATAAAATAGGATACAGTTTATGAAAGATTGAGGAGGGTTATAAAAGGTGACTTACTGTAAATAATTCATGATGCCCCTTTTGACTACACTCAGAAATCTTTTCTACAATTTCTGCTTTTGGATAGAAATAGAAGTGTAGTGAATACAGAATTTCAGCACATAACTCATTTGAGAGATTTAGTATGTGTTCTTAAGTTTGTATATGTTCTTGTATGTTTGTGTATAATAAATATATAAGGTAAATACTATTGGTAAAATGACTTCTATATCAATAAAGGATCTATCCAACAGTTGAAACAAGAATATTTTTAAAGTAATATTGCTAGCTTGCTGAAATTTTGTGAATTTTCTTTTAAAATTTCAAAAAATTTGCTTTTATTACTCTCTGACAAATATTTGTTTTACCTAGTGAAATTTTATTATAAGAACTGTATGTGAGACAGTTAAGAATAATGTGGAATTGTAATTAGGAAACATCAGAAATCATCTAATATTCAGATATGCATGCATTTCTTTTTTAAAAATTTATTTATTTTCATCAATATATACATACAAACTTTTAAGTTACAAAATTTTCTTCCACCCTCCCTTCCCAGCTGCTTCCCCATAGCAGCCAGCAGTCAGGTTGGTATTGTATATACATATATTTGATAAACATGTTTACCAAATACTCATATTCAGTATGAGAAATTAGGATAAAAGGAAAGAGATACATAAAAAATAATTTTTATAAAGTGTTCATCTGATTCTGAAGGGATTTTTTTTTTTTAGTTTTATTTTTCTTTCTCTGGATAGGGATGAACTTGTCCATAGTTGGTCTAATAGGGTTGCCCTAGCTCCCTGAGCTACTGAGAGGAGCTGCTTCCATCCAAGTTGATCATCTCATAATGCTGTTCTTGATGTGTACATTTTTCTCTTGGTTTTACTCCCTTTACTCAGCCTTAGATCCTCTAAGTCATTCTAATGCTTCTCTAGAGTCTGAGCATTTATAGTTTCTTATTGAAAAATAATATTCCATAATATTCTTGGATCATAATTTGTTTAGCCATTTCCCAATTGGTAGGGAATCCCCCTCAATTTCCAATTCTTAGTCACTACATAAAGAGCTGTTTAGAATATTTTGGAACATATAGGACATTTCCTATTTCTGATAATTTCTTCTGCATATGGACATAGAATTGGAATTGTCCTTTCTGGTCATATTGGCCAGTCTGAGAGATGTCATTATCTAGGATGAAATAATTAATTCTTTCTAAAATGTATTGCTTGATCCACTCATTATTTAAAATGAGGTTATTTAGTTGACAATTAGTTCTGGGTCTATATCTCCCTGGCCCAGTATTACACATGAATTTTATGGCATTATGATTTGAGAAAGATGTATTCACTATTTCGGCCTTTCTGCAATTGATCATTAGGTTTTTTTATGTCCTAGTACATGGTCAATTTTAGTGTAAGTGCCATGTACTCAGAAAAAATGCATATTCCTTTCTATCCCCATTCAATTTCCTCCATAGTTCTATCATAACTAGGTTTTCTAACAATCTATTTACCTTCTTAACTTCCTTGTTGTTTATTTTATGATTCAATTTATCTAAACCTGAGAGCAGGAAGTTAAAGTCCCCCACTAGTAGAGTTTTTCTGTCTATGCCTTTCTGTAGTTTTTTCAAATTTTTGGATGCTGTCCCATTGGGTGTGTACATATTTAGTATTGAAATTACTTTATTGTCTATGGTACCTTTTAGGAGGATATAGTTTCTTTATTGATTTTAATGCTATCTATTTTTGTAGCTGCTTTGTCTGAGATAAGCATTGCTACCCCTGCTTTTTTCATTTCAGATGAAGCAAAATATATTTTGCTCCAACTTTTTACCTTTACATTATATGTATCTCTCTGCTTCAAATGGGTTTCTTGTAAGCAGCATATTGTAGGATTCTGGTTTTTAATCCACTCTGCTATTCCCTTACATTTTAAGGGAGAGTTCATTCCATTCACATTCAAAATTATAATTACTAACTCTTTATTGCCCTCCATGCTATCTCCCTTCTGTTTGTCTTTTCCCCCTTTCCCCCCCTTTATCCATATTCCCCAGTGTTTTGTTTATGAGTATTGCCACCTTCAGTGTGTTTTCCCTCTTATGTCAACTCCTCTCCCCCTTTTCCCCTTTCCCTTTTCCCTTTCTTCCTTTCCTTCTGTTAGTTCCCCTTTTTCTCCCCCATCCCTATTCCCCCTTCCCCCTTTCCCCTGTTAATGCTTGAGAGGTAAAATAAGTTTCTTAACTTGATTAATTGTGTCTAAGTTACCTTTAAGCTAAGTCTCATGAGATGAAGATTCAGGTGGTTCTCACTTCCTCCCTTCTTCCCCTCAATTACAATAGGTGTTTTGTACCTCTTGAAGTAATGAGATTTACCCCATTCAGTCTCCCTCTAACCTCCATTCTCCTTAGTTCCCCCCCTTTTCAAGGAAATATTGTTTTTAAATTGCTCTGAGTCCCAAAAAAGTTATGAGTGTCCATCAGTTCTGGCTATATGTATTCTCTCTAATAGAGTTGCATTTCTCAAAAGTTATGAGACTCTTTCTCCCAAGTGGGTATATAGACAGTTTCATCTTATTGGATAGCAAGTTTTTTTTTTTTACCTTTTCATGTGTCTCTTGAGACTCCTGTTTGATGTCCAAATTTTCTATTTAGCTCTTGTCTTTTCATCATGAAATCTTGAAAATCTCCCATTTCATTAAATTTCTATCTTTTTCCCCTGGAAGAGAAAGCTCAGCTTTTGCTGGGTAGTGGATTTTTGGCTGCATTCCACGCTCCCTTACTCTTTGGAATATCTCATTCCAGTCCCTTTGATCCCTTAATGTTGTTGTGGGCCAGGTCCTGTGTAATCCTTACTGTGGCTCCTTGGTATTTAATTTTTTTCTTTCTGGCTGCTTGCAGGATTTTTTTCTTTTATTTGGTAGTCCTGGAATTTGGCCACAACATTCTTTAGTGTTTTCCTATTAGGATCTCTTTCAAGAGGGGATCAATGTATTCTTTCAATAACTATTTTGCCCTCTGGTTCCATGATATCAGAGTAATTTACCATCACTATATCCTGTAATATTAAGTCTAGGCTTTTTTTCCTATTTAGTATTCTCAGAAAGATCAATAATTCTTATATTCTCCCTTCTCAATTAGTTCTCAATGGTCAGTGGTTTTGCTGATGATGTATTTTACATTTTTTTTTTTCTATTTTTTCGATCGTTTGGTTTTGTTTAACACAATCTTGTTGTCTCATAAAGTCATTAGTTTCTGCCAATTGCATTCTAGATTTTTCATCATTTAACTTTTATATTTCCTTTTCCAGTTGGTCCATTCTATTTTTGAAGGACTTTTCTAATTAACCAAATCTAGTTTTGAGAGAATCATTTCCTTTTTTGCATTTGCTTGACTGAAGACCCGAGAGCGTTATTCTCATTTTATATTTATCCAATTGTTTTTTCCAAGGATTTGTTTCCTTGTTGTGAGATGTTAATTTTTCTCTTGCAAGGTTTTAATTTTCTCTTGAGTTTCTTTTCCCAACTTTTCCAGCTGATTTTTAAACTCCTTCCTGATATCCTCAAGGAAGAATTTCTGGGCTGAAGACCAATTCAGTTTCCTCAGCAGTGCTAGATCTCTGGTTTAGAATCTATCTTTCCTAAGTTATTTCTCCATGGGCCCCACTTTTCTCTGCTCTTTTTTCATCTCGTGTTTGGGAAGGGGGGGGGGGAGATGGCTCTCAGAAGTTTGCTTTTGAGGATCCTAGAGGATTTTGTTCACTTGGCTTAGTAATTCCAAGGCCCAGCCAGTAGGGGTTGTTGGTTGCTTTCTCTGAAGTGAGGTCCTCAGCAGCAGGGTCTGATCTGACTTTGAAAACTGGGCTGGGCCCTGAGGGAGGGAATTAATCTCTTTCAATTGAGTGAACTCTGACTCCCTGAGGGGGTGGGGGGGTTGTTTATTGTTTGTTTTAGGCAAAGGGCTCTGCAGAAAGTCTGGAGCTCAGGTCCCCAGCCCAGATGGTTGTTTTCCAAATGTGCTTTGAGACTCTGTGCTGGAACTCACCTTCCCATAGCTCTTTTCTCCCTGGCCAAACACTGCAGCTAAAGCTGGATCTTACACAAGCCACTCACTGAAATCTCCAGGTTTGAGGCTCCTGCCCTCCCCCAGTTGCTGTCCCCAGCACTGATTTTCTGCTCTCCTCTCCTGGTTCACCCACAGTCTCCTGAGGCATACCTTTTTGGTCAGTGTTCTTCTCCTAGCTTCTCTTTCTGGGTTTTGTTGATCCAAATTCTATTAAGAGCTTTCTCTCATGTTATTTCTGAGAGGAAAAGAGAGAGCACCTATCATAGTGCCTGTCTTCTTTCCACCATCTTGGTGGGAAGTCCAACCTTATACCCTTTTCAAGTACCCTCCAAGTACACACAGTCCTTCTCATGAGCCTAGGGATCATCCAAAGCCAAATCATTTTTAAAAAATTTTCTTGGGGTGGCTAGGTGGTGTAGTAGATAAAGCACTGGCCTTGGAGTCAGGAGTAACTGGGTCCAAATCTGGTCTCAAACACTTAATAATTACCTAGCTGTGTGGCCTTGGGCAAGCCACTTAACCCCATTTGCCTTGAAAAAACTTAAAATAAAATGAAAAATTTCTTCATTTAGGCAAAAGGAGTTAAGTGACTTGCCTAAGGTCACACAACTAGGCAATTATTAAATGTCTGAGGCTAAATTTGAACTCAGGTCTTTCTGACTTCAGGGCTGGAATCCTTTCCATTGAACCACCTAGTTGCATCTGCCAAATCATTTTTTGAACTATTTGTGTCCCAACTGCCAGGCCTCTTTTCTCTCATTTTTTATCCTCCCTCCCAATCCAGGGTACTTAACCCCTTTTCAAGTGAAACATGGGTCATTTTCGCTCACACTTTATCCCACCAGGCCCATCCAGGGCATTTAATCCCTTAAGTGAAGCAAAGCTTATTTTCTCTCATATTTTGCCACCCCCCCCACACACACAGGGTACTGAACCCCTTGTATAGTGAAATAGGGATGGATCTAATTAACTGTAAGAATTTTAAAGATCTCTAAATATTGGGAAGACTCAGTGTCTCACCTGAGAACTGTACAAATGATTGTAAGCTAAGTGAGACACTGACTCAGGACAGCCCAGCTTATTGATGTCCTCATTGGGCAAAGTGCTAAACTTTTCTCAGTTCTGCAGAATTAAAGTGGGTCAAAGGATAATGAGACACTTTAATTTAAAGTTAACACCCCTGCTTTTATTCAGGGCATTTTATCTCAAGCATAGTGAAGTAATTTTGGACCTCTTCAAAGGAGAGACAGGACCCAACTATACCCATATCCTTTAGATCCAATCTCTTCAATTATATTCAACCTTTTAATTATGTTAAGAGAAGTAAAGTTCTCAAGAATTCAAAATGGTATATCTTTCCCTTTTAGGGTTCTATACAATTTGATGGTCTTGACCAGCATTTGTTTGGTTTTTGCTTTGCTTTTTCCTTACCCTTTTCATTTACCTTTTTATCCAAACCTTGAATCCTGTATTTGGTGATTAAATTCTCTTTTCAGTTCTGGTTTTTGTTTCAGGAAATTCTGGAAATCCTCTATTTCATTGAACATCCATATTTTGCCCAGACAGTATATGCTGAATTTTGCAAGGTAGTACATTCTGGGTTGTAATTCCAGGTCCTTTGCTCCCTGATATATGTTATTATATATCTCCCCATCCTTCAGTATTGGGGCTGATAGGTCCTCTGTGAGTATGATTGTATTTCTTCTTTATTGAAAAGTTTTCTTTTTGCTGCCTGCAATATTCTCTCCTTTATTTGAGAGTTCTGGAATTTGGCTGTAACAACCTTTGGAGTTTTTATCCTGGTATCTCTTTCTGGAGGGTTTCTCTGGATTTTTTCCAATGGTTATGTTTTCTTTTTCTAGTAGTTTTGGACAGTTTTCCTTATAATTTCCTGCATGATGTTTTCCAGGTTCTTTTTTTTTATCTGGGCTTTCTAAAAGTCCAATGATTTGTATCTTCTGGATATATTTTCCATGTCATTTGTTTTCCCTGAAAGGTACTTTACATTTTCTTCAGTTTTTTCAACCTTTTCATTTTTTTTCATGAGATATTGTAGTCTTATAGATTCATTGGTTTCAATTTGTTTAATTATAATTTTTAGGGTTTTATTTTCTTTACCTTTTGTGTTTCCTTTTTTAAAAGTATTGAATTCTCTGGTCAATTTTTCATAATTTTCCTGTATAACTGTCATTTCTTTTATTATAAATTTATTTATTTATTTTCATGGATATGCACATGCATATTTTTAAGTTACAAAATTTTCTTGTACCCTCCCTTCCCACCCATTGCCCATCAGTGGCAAACAGTTAGATTAGCACTATACATACATATTTTGATATATATGTTCACTCATTAGTAATTTTTGGTATGAAGAACTATGTTTAAGGGAAAGAGAAACATAAGCGATAATTTTTAAAAAATGTTCATCATATTATGAAGGGTTGGGGTATGTGTGTGTGTGTGTGTGTGTGTGTGTGTGTGTGTGTGTGTTTTGTTTTGATTTTTCTTCCTCTAGATGAAGATATTACAGTCTATCACAAGTGTAATACAGTTTTCCTAACTCTTTGGACTTCTGAGATGAACTACTTCCATCAAAATTGTTAAATGTTGTTGTTGATGTGTACATTGTTCTCTATGTTCTACTCCCTTCACACAGCACCAGATCCCATAGGTAATTCCATTTATGATTTCTTATAGAACAATAGTATTCCATAATGTTCATGTTCCATGTTGTTAGGCATCCCTTCTATTTCTAATTCATTGTCACCACAAAAAAGAGCTGCTATGAATATTTTGGAACATTTAGAACTCTTCCATTTTTCTATTACTTCTTCTGGATATAGACCTAGAATTGGAATTACTGGGTCAAAGGGTATGAACAGTTTTTTTGCTCTTTGGGCATAGTTTTGTATTGCTCTCCAGAAAGGTTGGATCCATTCACAACTACCCCAGCAATGCATCAATGTCCCAATCCTCCCACAACCTCTCTCTAACTTTAATCATTTCCCCCCTCATTCTCATTTTTGGTAATCTGATAAGTTTGAGATGGTACTTCATCGTTGTTTTAATTTAAATTTCTCTAATCAATCTCATTTATTTTTTCCATTTTTCTTCTTCCTCTCTTCTTTGCATTTTTAAATTCTTTTTTAAGTTCTTTGGTGACCTTGTATTTGATTACAGTTAAAGTTGGAGTTTTATTACTTCCCCCATGAGTGATTTTTCACCGATTTCTTCCTCAGACATGGCATTGCTATCATCTTTGGCTGTAAAGTAGTTTTCTGTAGGGAGTGCTCTTTTAGCTTTTCTACTCATCTTTGTTATTTTAGCTCTGCTACTGAGGTATAGAGAGTATAGATACCAGCATTTTTTTTATTTTTTTTGCTGGGCCAAGATGCCTATGCAGACAAGGTCTTGTGTATGAGGTCTGTTTCCTCCTTTATGTCTAGATTCTGACTTATCAGTGGTTTGCTCCCTACCCAGTCCTGTCTTTTACCCCAGTGTTCCCAGGGTTCTGACTTTGTTTGGAATTGGGATCCTTCCTGATGGCTTGTTATCTAGCTGATGGAACCTCTCTTATTATTATTAAACTGTTGGAACTTGAATTGCACTGTGGTTAAAAGATTCCTGCTGACTTTCTCCCTGGACTTTACTTATGCTTTTCTCCCAAAGAGACAGAACTTAACTCAAGATACTTCACTATATCTACTGCTGAAACTTCTTTAAATCTCCTCTTTTTCCTTGGTGGTATCTGTAACTTGAATGTCAGAATAGAGGCTTCATTTATCTTTAGAAGGTAAAAGCTCCAGGATCATGTTAGCTTCACACCTGACATCTTGGCTCTGTCCTGGAAGTCCCATGCATGTATTTTAACCAGTCAAATAGGGTGTGGGTACATTTATGGTGATTTGAGTGATGTGTATAAATATTTGAAATGAGACCTAATACAGATAAAATAAAACCACAGTTGTCTTGTAAAAGGCAAATCCACTCTAATCCATGACTCCCTTTCATATCTTTCCTACCTAACAAAATGTATTATATATAGAGAACAACATCAAACTTATTCACCAACTGATAAATAATCAAAGGATTTGAATAGACAGTTTTCAAATAAAGAAGTTAAAGCTATATATATATATATATATATATATATATATAATCATATGAAAAGTACACATCATTATTCGTTAGAGAAAAGTATATTTAAAACATCTATGTTGTACAACCTCACACCTATCAGATTTCCTGAGATGACAAAAAGGGAAAATGATCAGTATTGGAGATATTGTAATCTAATAGGTTGTAATAGATCTAATAGGATCTAATAGACATTAATGTATTGCTGGTGGAGTTGTGAAATGATTCAGCCTTTCTGGATAGCAATATGGAACTATGCCCAAAGAGCAATAAAACTGATCATACCTTTTTATCCAAAAATTCCAATTCTAGGCCTATGTCTAGAAGAAATCATTAAAAATGGGAAAGGTACCACATGTTCCAAAATATTCATAGTAGCTCTTTTTGTACTGGCGAAGTATTAGAAATTGAGGGAATGGCCATGAATTATGTAATGGTTAACAAGTTATGATACATGAATATATGGAATATTATTGTTCTATGAGAAACCATAAACAGTTGCAATCTAGAGAAGTATGGAAGGTATTACAGGATCGGATCCTGAGCAAAGAGCAAAGAGAGAACAATGTATATTAACAACACCATTGTGAGATCATCAACCCTGAAGGATGCAGCTACTCTCAGAAGTTTAGAGAGCCTATTAGATCAACTATGGTTGATACTATCCCAATGCAGGGGAAGAAAAACAAAACAAAACAAAACAAAACAAAAATCTTTCAGAATCTGATGAATACTACATTCACTTTAAAAAATCTCCTATGTATTTCCCTTTTACCTAAGTCCTCAAACCAAAATTGACTAATCTGTAACTGTGCTTAACACAAATATGTCCGTACATTATTAACCTAATCGTTCTCCACCAAGAAGAGGGATGTGGGAAGGGATATTTGACAGAAATTTTGCAACTTAAAAATATACATAAACATATAGATGAATGTTAAAAAACTTTTATAACATGTATTTGAAAAATAAAACTTCAATTAAAAAAAAACAAAAAAACAAGGTGAATATAGATACCGCTATTGAAAAAGAATGAACTATCTCTCCCCAGCCAATTAGTTTCATTTCTGAACTCTACATATCATTAGTAAATTATCCCTCATAATAAACAAAAATCTAACTACTCATGTTTCCTACTCATTGATTGTCCTGGATGGCTACAATTTCAACCCAGCAAAATAATACAGTGTTTTTCCACATAATAAGTCTTAATACATTTGGATACCAACTTTTCAATGGAGGAACTTGATGTTATCCAATCTATATTTGAAGGACTGTCATAAAGGAGATAGAATGGACTCACTATATTTTGTCCATGTGTTTAGAAATAGGAATACTGGCTGAAAGTCATCAAAAATAGTTTAGAAGTTAATTATTCTGGGGAGCAAAGGCATTCCTGACATGATAAGAAAGTTAGTGTGAAAGACTGGGAGTTATTAGGATCAATAATTTTTATTCCCTTTGAGTAGCTTGTTAAAGTTTTCATAGGTTGCAAACCATTAGATAGGTAGAAAGTACCCTAGAAGCAACTTAAGTTAGATGTACTCATTTTCCTGAATAGAAAATTAATATCCTTCTAATCTCTGAAGTTCTATAGTATATGATTTGGGGATATGATCCTCATAAAATAGTTTCTGGAACATTGATTAATTATTATATTAAAGATCTCAACTTCATATTTCATTGATATTAAACAAAGTAAAACATTTTGTAAATTGTGACTCTTACTTCTCTATCTATCTGAAGATCAGTCCATGTCAACATGTTGTTCTATTATTATTTTCATTGTTAGCAATGCATCATGTTGACAAGTCAATCCTTTTTTTTGATATTGTATAATTCAACTTCATTATAAACTCCTTTAGGAGTCATGTCCCATTTTTTCAGAAAAAATATTTTTAGTGATTGTAAGACAATAGTTCTATGATAAAGTTCCATATAATCAAAGCTATGCTTTTCCCTAGTAATAATATATGACTGTGTGAAAGTTGAATTATAAGGAAAACCGAGTGATAAAGATATAAAATTTTAAATTATACTGTTGGAGAAGACTTTTGAGAGTCCCTTGGACGCAAAGAGATTAAATCAATCAATACTTAATAAAATTAACTCAAACTTCTCATGGAAATGACAAATACTGAAGCTGAAACTTCATGACTAGACATGACTCATTGGAATGACATAGGCATGACTCCCTGAGGTGGAGAAGAATGGACTGAAAAAGGAGAAGGAAATAGCAGAGGATGATTTGGATAGATAATGTTATTGAAGCCATGGACATGAACTTGGGTAATCTTTGAGAAATAGTGGAGTATAGAAGGACCGGGTGTGCTTTGGTCCATGGGGTCACAAGGAGGACAGCACTGAAGAAGACAGTTCTTGTTAGATAATGTTCTATGCAATTATTCTATATTTTTTATCTAACTTAAGTCTTTTAAAATGAAAATGATAGTTATAATGAGCAATAAACTTTATGGCATTTGTCTAAGACGAAGGGATCAATGAATAAGTGAATGATTTTTTTAGGTTTTTGTTTTTTTAGTTGATATTTTATTTTACCAAATACATGTTATGAAAGATTTTAAACATCCATCCATATGCATATGTATATTTTTAAGTTAAAAACTTTCCTTCCACTGTCCTTTCCCACTTAACTCCCCTCAGTGATAAGCAGTCAAGTTAATATTATACAAACATATTTGTGTCAAACATGGTAACAGATTAGTCATTTTCGGTATGAAGAATTAAGATTAAAGGAAAATGTATAAGAGAAAATTTTAAAAAGTGACCATAGAGTTCATCAGATTCTGAAAGACGTTTTGTTTTAGGGGCAGCTAGGCTGTGCAGTGAATAGAGCACTGGCCCTGGAGTCAGGAGTACTGGAGTTCAAATCCAGCCTCAAACACTTAATAATTACTTAGCTGTGGGCTAAGCCACTTAACCAAATTTTCCTTGCAAAACCTAAAAGGATTTTTTGTTTTGTTTGAATGAATTTTTAAATTAACATTTATCAAGGGTTTAATAATTCTTTTTGCTGAAATGTTATATATACAAATTCAAAAAGAAATAAAGTTCCTACATTCTAATAGGATGAAAAAGTACAAACATCCTTGGAGTGGTGGCTAGAAAATGACTAGTGATGTTCACTTCTAGAAGATGTAGAACTCCTTGGGATGTTGAGTGAGGTCTTAGTGAAGTAGCCTAACATACCCCTTCCAATAATAGCAGCAAAGTTGATTTGATTGAAGTACTATAACTGGCAATGGGGTAATATTATTTCCAGCCTCAAATGTTATTTTTTCCTTTTGCTATCAGATATAGAGATTAATGATTCAGAGTCTAGTTTATAACATAAACTTCTAATTTATTTTGGGGGAATATTTTAGGTATTGTCATGCAAACTAATCTGAGAAAGAACAAAAACTAAACAGAGATGGTCTTTGTTTTCTTCTTTCGTAGAAAGATCTTTGCCATTAATATATGGTTAGTAGGTTCTATATCTTTATATGTTTTGAGCAGAGTTTGTAAAATAAATTTTACAATAAGAATTCCATTAGGTTTTTTAGATTAGGTAGTATAGGCATACCAAGAATTACCCTGAAGGCATGGTAGTTACCCAGGCTTATGTTATGTATAGTCTTTACCTCTGGCATTAAACCCAGATCTACCAGTTGCTTTACTATTATTTTCATTTTTAACCATAAGCCATGTTGACAAGCTAATGCATTTTTTTGCTATTATATCCCTTTATTAGCACAGTTAAATAAATTATCAGTAAATATTCCTGTAAGAACCTTTAAATTTGAGAAAAAGTAATTTGGTTCCAAAAGAACAAGAAGAAAATTCCCCACCTTAAAACTAAACATAACTTTTAAGATAATTTTAATATATCATTTGAAATATATGTAATTGTATATTCACTTATATGTACATTTATGCATTTTCTTACATGTACATATATATGTCTATGTGCATATACTAGTGTTCATATGTGTATGTGTATGGAGCAAGATTAAGGAGCTCTAGGAAAAAGGTTAAGTAATTTCTGATCTCAATGAGTATAATAGGCAAAAAGAATGGAAAATTAAATTAGTTGTAAGATATCTATATTCGTTCTCTAGTCTAGGAGGAAGTGTGAATAATATTGTGCTACTTTCTCTAATATTTGTATAATCAATTATATAGTTCAATTCATTTAAACTTTAAGAAAATGATTAATTTTCTTGATCATCAATATTAAAAAACAGTCAAATTTTCTATTCTGAGCAAGGCAACTTTTATAAAAAGCCTTATGGTTAGTTTAATGAATTTATGTTGTGTTCCTGTGATTTGTATAATAGGTCAAGGAAATTTGTGACTTTCTGAACAAAGCATAAAATATAATGAAAAATTTAAATTGATATAAATTTTAGTAAGATAAGCATGGCTTTCATTTCTTTTGTTTTCTTTTCTTTTATTATCCTAGATATTCTTTGAGAAAGATCACCTTTTATAAAGGCCTGCCTTTATATTAATATTTCACTAAAATTTCCAAAAATGATAGCTTTTTATTTTTGACCATCTATAGCATCACTAGAATGTAAAATGCTCAATCATATTTTTAGTAGTGCATCTCAGTGTTTTATACAAAGTCATTGGTGTGCATCCCAACTTTAGTTTTTTAACATTTATTTTGTCAATGTTAGGACATCAGCATCAACTCTCCTCATTATAAAACTTCTTTTGCCTGTAAGGTTGTAATAAGCTCACTTCCTTTCTTGCTTAAATTTTAGTATTTCATGATTTAATAGCACATATTTTATTTTATTAAACAATTAACTGAAAATTGAATATTATATAGTGAAATATGTTCTACAAACTGCATTTAAATAGTAAACATGTCTGATAGGAACAGCAGAATTAAACATTTAAGTAGGTTAACATTGATTTAAAAGTTCCATATTATCAGAGAGTACAACTTAATATTTTTGACAATTTATATAAGAAATAAGTTATTTCTTAGATTAATCAATTAAAACTATAAATCACATTGCTGCTAATTATTTATTTTGAGGGGAAACAGGCTTGTCTCCAAAGACTATTTCTAGGACTTACATGATTAGCAGCAGATTGCATTCTAATTCACAAAAGACTGCAAATGTCTTAAACATGGTGAATGATGTTTATTCAGTGTTCTCATTCCTGGATACAATATGAGAAGAGTGTCAGAAGGGAATAATAATCTGATACAACTTGGGATTTTTCTTGTTGATTTGTTTCTTTTCAAAGCAAAAAAGATAGAGTCTGATGCATTAATGTTGAAAATAATAATAATATAAAAATATCACTTGAATTTCAGCATTTTCATCTGGGAAAAAATATTTTTTAATTTCAGTATTTTTTCAACCATTAGATATAGTTATAGTTTACAGAAACAGTCATCAATTTCTTAAAACTTCAGTAAAATATTCTGATATTTAGTTGGATGTATATGTGCCTTTTATTTATATCTAAAGAATACAATATAATCAACTATGTAAAAGAATAATGGACAACACTATTATCATTAGATTGAATTATTCTAAAATCAGATTTTCTTTTTTTAAATCAAATATTAGATTGTGTTATCAAACAAAATACCTTTATAACATTGTACACATGGTCTATAAAAACCCTCATTCAAATATAGAAAAAATGACTACTGAACTAAATAAGACAATTTATTAAAATAAAAATTGCTTATTTACCAACCCTTCATGCTTTGTAATAGAAGGAGTTAACAATCTAAGTGTAACAACTGTAGGAGACACATTTACACATTTATCTACTTGTTAGATGCCTGGATATCCTTAATTGCCAATTTTATATCTTAGCTACTTTTGACATTAATATCAAGATCATATACCAAAATGTGTTACATTTACATTCTACAAGTAAATGAATTTTAACATGATTAATTAACTATGTAGATACAATAATAAGGTTTCCCAGTAAAATGATTCAACAGCCATCTGATTTACAACATGAAAACTCTTATTGGCTTCTTATTTTTGTCTTCTTATAGATATGTTTAAATGTCAGCCTATGAGTAATGCCACAGAATTTGTAGCATGACCCATGCACAATATTTCTTTTTGTTTTGGTAAATGTTAGGTATTGTTACCTGCAATTTACCTACTCAAAAATAGTTCTTAACAAAGATAACCTTTTAGGAGAAGGGTGGGTATGAGTGGTAGGGAAAATGTTTTTCTCAAAGTCTAGTTCTATATTCATTTCCAATAAATCTAACATTTGGAAAGCAAAGTCAACTTATTTTTGTATCAAATTCATCATGACAGACTAAGAATTCCTCATATCTGAGTTGGAAGATAAACTAGAAATGTGCAAAGAGCACTGAGTCATTCTTATTCTTTATTGTGTAATATACAGAATGCAGCTTAAGAAATTTAAAAAAACTTGATGAAATGAAGAAATAAAATGGGACTAACATAAGAATGCTTATATTTCATGTGTCAAGGGTATTATTATCAGAAATGTTTAACAACTGACTCCACCAAAAAAATGTATACACAACAGTTTTCTTATATTTGCATTTTAACACCTTCATCACTCCTAAATCATTTTCCTAAATCTATACAATCAAAAATCAATCTCTCATTTGTAATATTTGCTAATTTTCCAAGATATTCATTTCCACATAAAAAATATAACATCTCAAGGTAGCAATAGCTAAATGTAGCAAAAGTTCCATCATTTTTATCAAAAATTTCAGACATAAACACTTTTAACTGACTTGAATATATGAACATATGCTTTAATTTGAGGTATGTATGCGTATATTTATGTGTAAGCAGCCTAAAATTCAAATTTCAGCAATATATAGCCACAAAATATAGCAAAATTATTTTCAAAAGTATAGAAAACCGTGATCATGATGTGTTTAAGACCATCATTTAAAAAGTTAAAATAAAATAAAGAATAAAATATGATTTTTGTGGATATCTCAATAACCACCAATTCATTTTTAAGTTTCATATTTGTATTTGTGTTTCTGAAAATCTTGAAAAGGTGTTCTTTCCCCTCCCCCACCTTCCTCTATAGCTGTCTCTCCTGTGTTTTGTGTCTGACCTGTGCACAATTTCACTATGACAATGTTATCTTGGATCCTTAATTAGTTCTACTATTTCTTAGTGTTGGAATAGGTCACAAATGGTAATGATGAGTTTGCCCCTTGCTCTACTTGTGCTCTTGTCTCTGGATGCTTAGACATAATTACAAATTTAACTAAAACAGTTAAGGTTTCACCTCCAGTGTTATGCTTTTGTATAGAGAGGTCACCTTCTTACTTGCTGACATTTTCATTAAGAACAGGAAATCTTTCAGCTGGGTAGACACAGAAATTCTGCAGTTACTACACTTCCATTTTTTTTTCTATTTTATGCAGAAAAGAAACAAATTTCCAGGACCACCAAATTAACAGATGCTTTTTAAAAAAAAAAAAGACTATATAAGTATGAGAACAAAAGTTAGATTTGCTCAAACCCCATATGGATACCATAATGCCCAGGTACCATTCGTGTACAATACCAAATACTTTTATTATAGAAAATATAAAGAAAATTGTAACTCATCATTTTTTACATGCATCATATAGGAACAAGTTCTGTCCTATAAATTGACATTGACTTTACAATGAATACTTGATTAAGTAGTAATTTTTTTTAGGTTTTTGCAAGGCAAATGTGGTTAAGTTTGCCCAAAGCCACACAGCCAGGTATTATTGAGTGTCTGAGGCCATATTTGAACTCAGGGAGTCCTGACTCCCTGTGCCACCTAGCTGCCCCTAAGTAGTAATTTTTTTAGTAAAGATATAACTTGCACATATACATATGTATGTATGTGTGCATATATGTGTGCTTATGTAAACATGAATACAAGTAATTTTTTTTGTTTATGTAATTCAAACCAGAATATGATTGCTGCTGTTGTTTTCCATATACTGGTCAAATGCTCAATTCTTTTTTTCTCTTTCAAAGTATAGTACCGTGGCTATGAGATTGCAATGAAAATAGAAAACAAAAATCATCTACCTAAATTTTCATAATATACTCATAAAAATAGATGAATATTTGCAAGTATTCAAACTATCCAATCTCTTATTTATGTGACTTCTCTGTGGTTCTGCTCCCTCAACTATAAAATGAGAATTATTAAAAGAGAACTAAATGAAACCTGAGTACTCTTTTAATTTTTAATATAAGAATCATGATCCTATGCTATATATATTATCACTTATAAACTTCAATATTTTAATGATTTGTGATTTCATCAGGGTAATTATTCTCTAATGGCATTGAGCACCATTTGTATATAACTTAATAGAGGATCTTTATGGGTGCTAGGTAAATACTTATCACTAATCAATGCTTTGATGAGTTATAGATATACAGAAGAAAAAATGAATAAATATAATAAATACATATATGTCCATAGATAATACACATAAATACATGCATGAATATATAGGTGTATATATGAATTTTCATAAAAATAGAATGAGCTAGGTGATTCTTTTATTCCCATTTTTAAAACAAGAAAACTGAAGCTAAGTAAAGTTGCATGATTTGCTCAGTCACAGAATTAGTGGGTGATAACTCTGACTTCTAGATTTAGATAAGGTATTAAAGCTTAAAATTGTACTAGGATTTTTTTTTAGGTTTTTGCAAGGCAAATGGGGTTAAGTGGCTTGCCCAAGGCCACACAGCTAGGTAATTATTAAGTGTCTGAGACCGGATTTGAACCCAGGTACTCCTGACTCCAGGGCCAGTGCTTTATCCACTACGCCACCACTACGCCACCTAGCCGCCCCATGTACTAGGATCTTTGGACTAAATTACTCCAATCTTTAGTAAATGCTAACCTGCCAACATTTAGAGACTGCACATACATTGTCTGCTCTTGATAAGATATGAGAGAATTCTTTTTTCTTCTTTATTTAAATTATTTTGTTATTTTATACTATTACAATAATCTTATTATGAGAGTAAACATAAACTCCCTCCCCCCAAAATAGATGAGAAACCTAAAGAATAGTGAGAGAGGAAAAAAATTGAACTTCAGCCTGTGTTCAGATTCTAATGGCTCTGTCTCTGGGGTGAGCTGCTTTCTCCATGATAGCCACCACAGAAGTTGCTTCAATATTTTCCCCACAGTTGCTATCACTAGCTGCATTTCCATCCATTCTATTCCTCCCCACTCTCATCTATTCTGTTCTTTCTCCTTTCACCCAGTACCTGTTCAATACCCTCTCCCATGATTTTCTCTCTCTTTTATCATGTACTCCTCCCTTCCTTCCCCCCCATTCCCCCTTACCCCATCCCTTTCCTCTCATTTTTCTCTAGGGTAAGATAGATTTCCATACCCTAATAAAGATGCATATTATTTCCCCTTTGAGCCAATTCTGATGAGAATAAGGCTCACTCATTCCTCCTCACCTTCCCCTGTTCCACTCCATTGAAAAAAGCTTTTACTTGACTCTTATGTGAAATAAACTAGCCCCTTTTGCCTCTCCTTTCTCTTCCTCCCAGTACTTTCCTGTATCACTCATTGACTCCATCTTCTTAATAAATTATACCATTATATTCAACTCCTTCTTGTGCCTTGTCTATATATGCTCCTTCTAGCTGCTCGTATAGATGAGAAAGTTCATATGAGTTATCAGTATCTTCTTTCCAAGTAGTTCATCATCATTAAGTTCCTCATAATTAGTCCCTATTCATCCCCTCTGTGATTCACCTGAGTCCTGTACTTGGAGATCAACCATTTTGTTCAGCTCTTGCTATTTAATTTGGAAAGTTTGAAAGTCCCCTGTTTCATTGAAAATCCATCTTTTCACCTGAAAGAGAATGGTTAATTTTGTTGGGTAGTTGATTCTTCATTGTAAACCAAGATCTGTTGCCTTCCAGAAAATCATATTCCAAGCCGACAAGCCCTTAATGTAGATGCGGCCAGATCCTGTGTAATCCTGTCTATAGAGCCATGGTAGTTGAATTGTTTGTTTCTGGAAGCTTTTACATATTTTCTCTTGACTTGGGAGTTTTGGACTTTGGCTATAATATTCCTGGAAGTATTTCTTCTGGCATTTCCTTCAGGAGGCTATTGGTGAATTCTCTTAATTTCTACTTTTATCTCTGCTTCCAGGATTTTAGGGCAATTTTGCTGTATTATTTCTTGAAAAATGAAGTCTAGGGGCGGCTAAGTGACACAGTGGATAGAGCACTGGCCCTGGAGTCAGGACTACCTGGGTTCAAATACAGCCTCAGACACTTAATAATTACCTAGCTGTGTGGCCTTGGACAAGCCACTTAACCCCATTTACCTTGCAAAAAACAAACAAACAAAAAAAAAAGAAAAATGAAGCCTAGACTCTTTTCCTGGCCATAATTTTCATGTAGCCCAGTAATTTTTAAATTGCCTCTCTTGGATCTATTTTCAAGGTCCAATGAGATATTTAAATTTTTCTTCTAATTTTTTGGGGGTTTAGGGGTATAGTTTTATTGCTTCCTGAGTTCTTGCAAAGTCATCAGCTTCCTTTAGTTCCATTCTCCATTTTAGGGAGCTATTTTCTTCAGAGAGCTTTTTTATCTCTTTTTCAAGCTGGCCAATTCTGCTTTTTTAAAGCAGTCTTCTCATTTTCCATTTGTGTTGCCTTTTCCATTTCGCCTAAACTAGTTTTTAATATTTTATTTTCTTCATCTTTTTTCTTTTGCATTTCTTTCACCAAGTTGCTGACTTGGTTTTCATGAATTATCTGCATCACTCTTATTTCTCCTCCCAATTTTTCTTTACCATTATTATTTGTTTTTCAAAGACTTTTTTGAGTTCATCTACAGCTTGAGCTCATTTTCTATTTCTCTTTAAGGTTTTGGATACAGAAGTTTTGTTTTTGTCATCTCCTGAGTGTGTATTTTGATTCTCCATTGGACCAAGGAATTTTCTATGTTCAGGTTCTTCTTTTTCTATTGTTTGCTCATTTCCTCAGCCTATGACGAATTTACCTCACTTCCATGGCTTTGGGAGAGGGGATTGGGACACCCCACAGGGATCTTAGTTCTTCCAAGGTATTATGAGAGGCTCTGACTGCTCTCTTCCCTGTGTTCAGACCCTTTCCTCTGCCCTGGAGCTATGAGGATGGTCCTTGCTTGGCTATGGTGGTATTGTGGGGGCCCAGAGAGCAACTTGGTTCTGAATGTGGGCAAACATCAGAGTCCTGGCACTGGGAAATCAGAGAGATCTCTGAAGTCTCCCCAAGCCCCCTTACCATCTTTGGACTGAGAGCTCTGGACGTCCTGGGTGGCCTTATTGACTCCCACTGTAGGTTCTCACCACAGACCTGCTTTGAGACCAGAGATCCACTCTGTACTCATTCTGTTGTGACAGAGTTCTCTCACTACCCCTTCAGGCTGTCTACATGATCCTTGGTCCAAGAAGTCTGGACACCAGCCCCTGTGCCCCAGACCCAGGTGTGTCCAGCTGGACTGTGCTGCACCTCGGCTTTTTGCAACCCCTGATGCTGGTGAAACAGACCTTTCCTGCAGAACTTCTAAGTAGTCTTGTACAGGGAAATTGTATCACTCAGTCTTTCTGTGGTTCTGTCCCTCTAAATTTTGACTAGTCATAATTTGATGGGTTTTGAAATATTTTGAGGAACATGTTTCCCGGAATTCCTGCCTTCATGACATCATCTTGGTACCTCCCCCCTCAAAATATAGTTTTCTATCCCCCAAACTCTTCCCACCCTCTTGCCTCCTTTATTGCTATAAATAAAATCACCATCCTCCCAACTACTCTAACTCATAACTTAAGCTATCCTTAAATCCTCACATTCATATCTAATTTGTTGACTGTCAACAACTTTTGAATATCCTTCTTCCTCTCTTCTGACACTGATCATCCTGAGTTATTTCAATACACTGTCAATGTGTCAGCCTGCAATAAGTCTCTCCCCATTCTAGTGCATTCTCCATTCTACCACCTGTGATTTCCCTAAAATGCAGGTTATGTTACCCCACTACTTAATAAACTTTAGTGACCCTTTATGGCTTCTAAGATCAATTATTAAGTCCTCTGTTTTACATTCAAATTCCTCAATAACTTAACCTTCTCTTACCTTTCCAGTATTCTTTTATTTTACTACTTTGACGCATACTCTTTGAAACACTGACACTGATCTTTGACTAATTCATAAATATAACACTTCATCTTCTCAGATCTGGACATATACCTGAATATATATATATATGTATATATACACACAAACATACATATATGTGCATGTATAGATGTATATGTATATGTATGTATTCATATGTGTATATGTGTAAATATGACAAATAGTCATCCAACCTTTGAGCCATGCATTAAAAAAAATCAATCACAAATCCGGGCAACTCTTTCTACTTTGTGCAGATCTGCTGGTTAAGAAACTTTTTTCTTATTTCACAACTAATTGCCCTTTGTCACCTTTTGCCCATTGATTTCAGTTTGCTCCTACAAAATCAAGAAAACAAATCTAAATTTTTTCTACCTGACAATTATTCAGATATATGCTTTAAAAATGTAAATGTCTCCATGGTTTTTCTTTTCCAGGATAAAGTCATTTACTCCAATCAACTTGTATTCATATGGTATAAATTTGAGAAATTTCACCATCTTAGTTGTTCTCTTTGGTTTTCAAGCTCATCAATATAACTCTGAAGACCTGGCAACTGAAAATTGATTTTGTCTTAAAGTCATAAAATACTTGATGTCATCTGACTGGGACAGAATATAGATTGGCAATAATCTCCTTATTTCTGGATACTTTGATTCTCTTAATTTAGTGGATTCACATTAACTTAATTGACTGCCCTATCATACATTTGATTCATATTGAACTTGTAGTCCATTAAAATCTGAGTGTTTTTTTCAGACATACAGTTATCTCAGCATGTTATCCTGCATTAATCTTAAACTCAACTTTAAGACTTTAGATTTATCCCTTTTCTACTTTATTTTATACATGAAGGACAAATATATAAAAGTAGAGTATATAGTTAATTACTAACAGACTAATTCATACCATGAAGGCCATATTAATATTTAAATTAATTCATGTTAAATCAAATTGCTATTAATTATGATTGGATAATATTAATCAGATAGTCATATCCTTTCTTTTTCATTTCTTTGTTTTTTAAGAAAAATTCAATTCAGTTCACAATAATTAAACTCCTATAAATGGGCATGTCATTGCACTAGCTATTAGGGATTCAAAAATAATACAAAAGAGACATCCTTTTCTTAAGGAACTCTCAATCCACACACTACTGGAATGCTGTAAGGCAGAGTATGATAAGCACAAAGAAGAAGCTTCAAACAGATGTTGGGATTAAGTTGAGAAAGGAGAGAGAATTTTCTTTTGTAGTTTTTTAGAATTAGTTTTTAGAGAGATGATCCCAAAATTGTCAATTGAAGTAAGGGATGGAATTTAACAAGGACAAAAAAATGAAAGAGAACTATTAAAGTAAGGAGTAAAACATCAACAGACAAAATCTCCTATTTTGTGATGGTTCATGAATATACCTACAATCACATACATATAACACAAACTCAATTAAAAGTATTCCCACTTTTTTTCATTGTTAAATATCACACAAGTTGAAAGTGGATAGAAGTTATTTTAGAAAATGTAAGATTCTTCAGACAGAAAACAAATCAGTAATAATTTATTTTTAGTCTGAGTAGAGAGAGTTTCTTAAATTGCTTTGTCTAACCTTCCTAATCCTGTCAAAATACTTATATGATGTAAACATTTCCCAACAACAGTGATTTTCCAAAGCATGAACATTACTCAATTTTTGCCGTTCCATACATATATTTGGGGAATTTAATCTTGACCATTTCCAAAGTTTCTTTAGTTGAATAGATCAGCAGTATATATACATATATAAAAAGGCACATCCGCAAAAATTACAAGGGCTACTACTTCCATCTAGTGGCAAAGTAAGGTAATTAAAAATAAAATTCCTAATAATGAGGGTGATGAAAAGATTGTTTTGCGATGTAAACATGAGGAAAGTATGAATCTGGAAAATAAAAACTAAATGGTTTTGTCAATCTCCAAATATGTTTTGCTTCCTTTTTCTTTAAACTAGAATAAGTGAATTTAAATATACTTGCTATTGAAAACTTACTGATGATTGATGTCTTTTTTATAAAGCATAAAGTATCTTGAAATGTTCATAGCTTTTAATCATTAATCTTTCATGATATTCATAAGTATGCTCATAATTAAACTATCAAAAATAGGCAAAATTTTCTAGAGAATTATATGTCAGTTGCTCATTTTTCTGTTTGGGAGCTCCTCTTCTGTCTTTCAGGATAAATACAGTCAATGACATATCAAATGGGAATAGAAACCCTTCACTGACTCCAATATTCTGAGACTCAATTAGATCAACCATAAAATTTTTTCATCCTCTGAAAAATAACAATATTTTGTTTACATATAGGGAATATGAAAATGCCCTTTCATAAAATGTAATATAGTTCATACTCTCAAATTTGTCATATTAGACTTAGTTTCTTCCCAATGAGTTTATCATCAGAAAGCAATATGAAAATTTGTGCTCATACCAACTTGCAAATTGAATCTTTGGTGCCTGTGCAAATAGTTATAAGATATCTGTCATGGCAAATGCTTTTTTCCCCCAGCATCAATAGAAACATGAATGTTTCTAAGAAGTATATTTTTCTCTTACAACTAAACTTATTTTTATTCTCTCTTTAATGTTTGAAGAAATTTAAACTGCACACAGTCTATATCTCTTATTGAAGGAACAAAAAAATCTGTCAGCTTTGGTTATGACAGACCAAGTTTTAGATGATGTGTGAAACTCCCTGGCCTATGTGCTAAGCACTCTGTTGAAAGAAAGACAACATCCATGGGAGACTGAATATTATCCATCAACCCTTTAGATACCTTAAGTTTTTTTTTTCCTTTGTACATCATTGCCAAATGTTTTATTACAGAAAGGAAGAATATGCTGTATTAAAAAGAGTTTAAAAACCTCATCATGTCAACATGTAAGATTATTTGTTTAATTAATATTGCAAAGAAAAGTAAATGACATAAGAACTAATTTGTGACAACAAATGACTTTCCCTTTTCAGCTGACTATGACTAAGCAGCTGTTATTGTAACCGAACTGAATTCTCTCTTTTTATCATAATTGCTTGTGCAGTAGCCTTAGATAGTCTTTTCAGCATATTCTTATCACAAAATATACATTATTATATATCAGAACAAATGGCATTGTGATGTCAGAAATGGCATATTAAATCAAAGGTATATTAATCCAACCTCTAAATGAGTATATTACTAATTGCATATATTTACACATACATATATGTGTTTATATATATAATATACACACATATATTTATATATAATATCTCTTGCAAGTTTATTTTCTAAAATCATAATTTGGTCTTCAAAGAAAATCACTAATGTAATTAATATTACTTTCAATTAGACAAATAAAACCATGTTCACCCCAATATGGATAAATGCAAATGCAACTCATTAAAATAAAAATATACACACCTCAGATTTGTCTGGGCAAAAATGGTTTCTTTTAAAAAGACTCAAGTACCAATAGACTGTAAGTATGATAGACAAGGAAATAATAATCCACCAAGAAGCACAACTAAGCCCCAATTAATATGAATGCATTCAAAGAAAATACATATTCAAATACATTGTAAATATTAAATATATCCCTGCCCTGATAAAATTACAATCAAGCTGATCAACACATGTATAAGTAAGTCATATAAATAGGCATAATAACTGGGCAGGACTCACTAAGAAAATCTTTTTTCTGTCAACATATTAGCCCTTAATAGGGTGATAGATAAAGCTGATTTATTGGAACAGAATGTAAATTGATTTTGGCAATGAAATAATAGTAAAGAGCATAAGAAGAGATCATCATATAATTGAATAGTACTACTCCTGTAATGAATAATTCCGTAATGAAAAAAAAATCATCTGTATTTTGCATTTAGATATTTATTTATTGATTTCATAAAGTGGGGCATATCTTTGAGCCTTTATGTCTGTGATTAGAGTTACAACTCATGGGGCTGTATTTTTTTCATATTTATCCTTGACAAGAGATTAGATGTATGAAAACATTAAATTTTAAGCTCTGAACTTATTAAGAACAAGACTTGGTTTTTTGCCTCTCTTTTGTACACCCCCCCCCAGCATTCATAAAGATCCAGGGCACATAACAGATATTTAATAAGTTCTTATTAACTAATTGACTGTTCTTCAAATGTAATGATAATTGGAAAAGTCCCCCATATTTCAAAATATTCACAGCAACTCTTTTTGTAGTGGCAAAGAATTGGAAATTGAGGGAATGTTCATCAATTGACTAAACAATGTGAATATTATGGAAAGGTATTGTTCCATAAGAAACCATAAATGGTGGGACTCTAGAGAACCATGAAATAACTTATAGGATCTGATACTGAGCAAAGGGAGAAGAACCAAAAGAACAAATGTATACATTCTCAATGGAAGCAGCTTCTCTCAGCAATTCAGAGAGCTAGGAAAATCACATTAGACCAGCTTCCAAAGGAAGAAAAACAAAACAAAACCAAAAAAATTTCCTTCAAAATCTGAGGAACACTGCATTCACTTCAAAAAAAAAAAAAACTCCTTTGTATTTCTTTACCTTAATTCTAATTCCTCATACTGAAAATGAATAATCTGTAAACATGCTTAACACAAATATGTATGTATAATATTTACCTGACTATTTGACACTAAGGAATGGGGGGAGTGAAGGGAGGGTGGAAGGAAATTTTATTCCTTAAAAATATGCACGTGTTGGGGGGACAGCTAGGTGGCACATGGATAGAGCACCAGAACTGGAGTCAGAAGGACCTAAGGTCAAATTATGTTTCAGACACTTAATAATTTGCTGTGTGGGCAAGTCACTTAACCCCACTGCTTGACAGAAACCAAAATAAATAAATAAACAAATAAACAAATAAATAAATAAAGTATTTTTTTTAAGCAAAACAATTAGTCCTATCTCATTGGGTTAGAGAATTATGGAGGTAAATTAGTTGTAAAATGATTATAAATGTAGGGAAAAGACAGATTATGAAGGGGTTTAAGAGTAAAACAAGAAATTTTCTATTTGACCCTAAAAAAAATACAGGATAAATGAACATAGGAGAAGTAAGGTGGAATCAATAATTAGAGGCAGATGCTATTGCTAATCACATTATAATGTTGAAGAAATAAAGGAGACAGATAAATTCACTTGCTTAAGGGCTTTCTTTTTCATTGTCTAACTGAATCTAGGTAAATATCATCCCATTAAATTCAACTCAAATTAATATTCTTTGCATATGTTTTCTCTGTCCTCATAATTATAAAGCTCTTGGGAGTTATAAGTATCATTTTCTTATTTAGAAATGCAAATAGTTCAACTTTATTGAATCTCTTTTCTGTTTATTTTATACTTGTTGGGTTTTATTTTTAAAGATATCACCTATTCAACTATTTTTTATCAGGATTTCATGAAAGTCCTCTATTTCAGTGAATGTTCAATTTTCCCCTGAAGAATGATACTTAGTTTTTGTGGGACAGATTATTCTTAATTGTTATCCTATCTCCTTTGCATTCCATTATACTATATTACAAACCCTCTGCTCATTTAATTTTGAAAGCTGATAAATCTTTAGTTATCTTTACAGTGGTTCCTTTGTATCTGAATCATTTCTTTCTAGCTGCTTGCATTATTATCTCCTTGAACTTTGAACACTGAATTTTGTTTATATGATAACTGAAAATTTTCATTTTGTGATCTATTTTAGGAGCTGATCATTGGATTTAATAAATTTCCATTTTACATTTCACCCTTTGAGTCTGATACTGGGGGAGGGGCAATTTTCCTTTATAATTTCTTGAAATATGCAGTATAGGTTCTTTATTTGATCATGGATTTCAGGAAGTCAGTGTTATTTAAATTATCTCTTACCAATCTATTTTTAGGTCAATTATTTTCCAGACAGATGCTTCATTTTTTCTCATTATTTCTTTTGTTTTATTGTTCTTGATGTCTCATGGAATCGTTTATCTTCCCATTGTTTGATACTATTTTTAAAGGAATTATTTTTCTTTAATTGCTTTTATTCTTTTTATTTTCTTTTGCCCAATTCTTTCTTTTACATAGATCTTTTCTTTAATGAATGTTCATATATATATATATATATATATATATATATATATATATATATATTTCCATGTGTTCAATTATTGTTTTTTAAAAGTAATTCTCCTTTCCTATTCCTTTTTTATGCCTATTTTACAATTTTGCCTATTCTTTATTTTTTGACAAGTCATTCTCTTCTGTATTTTGGGTACCTCCTTTACCAAACTGTTCAATAATTTAAAAAAAAATGATTTTATATATCATTCTCATTTTCTTCTTAATTTTTCCTCAACATCTATTATTTGGTATTTAGAATTCTTTTTGGACTGTTTCAGGACTTCTATTTTTTTATATGAGACCCATTCATATTTTTCTTTGAAGTTTTGGGTATAACACCTTTGACCTTATTGTCTTCTCCTAAATTTGTGTTTTGATCTTTCCTGTCACCAAAATAAGCTTCTATGATCAGAATATTTTTGTTGGTATTGTTTGCTCAATTTCCCAATTAATTCCTTGACCTTTAACTTTATGCAAGTTGGGTTCTGCTCCGGGAGTGAAAGGGCCAATGTCCAAAATTTCAGGTTTTGTGTTCAGCTGTTCTCAAAGCTAATTCTGGTGATCTATAAGTTAAATGACATAAGGAAAGGTATGTTTAGTTTTCTCTTTGCCTGTACTCTTTTTTTTTCCATGTACTTGTACCCTTCCTCATCATGGGACTGCAATCCAGAGCTTCAATCTAATATCCACATATAGGTAACACAACAGAATATTATAGCCGGTACCAGTCATCTCATTTTTACCAATTGTCTGAACCCTTTAACATCAGTGGACTGAGAGTTGTGGAAAACCCTGTTGCCTGTCAATTCAATTGAAATCAAGGCCTGCTGCTGTTTTGTAGGGATTTGCATGAGTTCACTCTGCTTTCACCCTATGTCACAAACATTTCCTAACATACTTCTAAGTTATCTTGGGATAGAAAATTGTTTCAAACTAATCTTTTTTTTTTTGGTCTTTCTAGAAATCATTTTGAAGCATTATTTACATTTGTTTGGAGGGAAATTTGGAAGAAATCTAGAGAGTGCCTTTCTTTTCATGGTTTCTTTTACTCTACCCACAAAAATGCTAAATAGAATACCTAGTTTCTTTCAAAACACAAATAAGGTATCACATCCTCCATGGGTCACCTTTCTTGATCTTCCAAGCATTTGATGACTTTCCACATCTGGTCACAAAAAATGTGCTAATCATTTGTTTTGAACACATTTGTCATTCATTTCTCATTTTATATGCTGTTTCTTTTACTAGACTATTATGTACTTGAACATTTTAGTTCTTTGATTTTTAGTTTAGTTTAGTTAGTATAGTTCTTTGTATCATTTTAGTCTTTCTATCTTCCACCTCTAGAATAATGTTTGATACATAGCAGATATTCTTAAAAAGTATTTTTGCCATTAATTGAATTGAGGAAACTTGCTATTAAATAAACTTCTTTATTAAGTTACTACATGAACTTTGGTAAGTAAATATCTTTGAATCTCAATATATTTGAGCTATGAGAGTATTTAATTTTATGCCATCTATATCTCTAAACATTTTAATCCTGTGTCTCTTATCTTACTTAAGTTTTCAGACACCAAGCTGCTTTCTAAGAGAAGAGCTTTGGCAATAATATTAAAATTGAATAAAAAGAAAAAAATCAAATTTTTCAACTTAAATAAACATGTATAAATGCACCTTTCATAATTTTTTAAAGAAATAAAATAATTTGATAACAAATTAATGAAAGAAATTATTTATCATGACCATAATATCTCTTCTTCATATAATAAATAAAAGCATGGGACAAGATTGTATATATATATTTGATATTGGTGGAATGCCTAGGTAGGTAAAACACACTGGAAGGATTGTTTAATATAGTTTAGCAGAGTGAAAATAATGACCCGTTTTGCATCTAAGGGCAATACCAATTCAATTGTTGGTTAAATGAATTCTAAAAGAGAAGATAGAATTTGTACAATAGCTAATTTAACTTCTACTAGCATTTTATCAAGGTTTCTTACTTAAATGTGAATATCCTTCTGCAGATATGCTATTTGTCCCTCATTTCAAATAAAACCTCAAGATTCATTCCTTTTTCCTGATTTACTTTGATAGGCACTTTCCTTTTCAAACCCTATTATTAGACCCTGATTGAGTTAGTCAAGTAACTCACCTTCAAAATGAAACTCTTCATCACAATGGACTTTAAGTGTTTCCACAAATGACCTCTCCTTTCTTTAAAACATTTAACTATTACAAAAATCACTTCATGATTCAGGTAAATAAATGTATTTACCAAAACTGGGAAAATTATTTAATCTGTCTGTACCTATTCTCTCTCATACTGGTATGAGGAAAGAACATTCTAAAATTAAAGCACTGAAAGTATATGTTATCAGCATAACATATATTTATATAGAATTATTATTGCTATTTTTATGTTTTGGAAACCTGGATTGAAGGGAATAATGCTGAGTTCTAGATCATCTGATTAGAGCTCATTTTCTGCTTTTTTTTCTTGTAAACTTTTACTGATGCTCACAATACTTATATAAAGTAGATTTGTCAGATAGTAGCAGTGTCATTTTATGGCATGGAAATTGAGACTCAGAGAAATTAGATAGTTTCTCTAAGATCATGCATCTATGAAATAATGGAACTACACTAGATAGAGGGAATTATAAAGGTACATTTTCTGACTTTAAGAAATTTTTAGAATATTGTAATGGAACAAAGCTATATGCACAATTATAATAATGCAAAGAAGAATGTAATAAGCGCTTTAAAAAAGTACTAAGGCTATGAGAGTTTAGAGGTAAGGAGGACTGCTTCCAATTAGGGGATCCAGAATTTACCACATCTTACCCTAAAATTTTTGCTTGTGAACAAAATCTCAATTTATCCTTTTTCTATGACTAGGGCCATTAATCTACCTGACATCCAGGTTCATCTCCTTCTGGTTTTATATATTTTTCCATCACCATAGTTTTGTTGAGGCTTTTCAGTCATTTCAATCAGATCTGACTCCAAATGACCATACTGGGATTTTATTGGCAAAGATACTGGAGTGTTTTGCCACTTCCTCCCACAGATCATTCTACAGATGAGTAGACAGACTTAAGTGACCTGCCCAGAATCACACAGTTTTTGAGAACAGATTTGAACTTAGATCTTTCTGGCACCTGTCCAGATGCTCTTAACCACTATATCCAGGAAATATTCAGGTGTCATTGGTTCTTTCCTACACCTATACCTTCCTTTTCATCTCTATTTCCACAGCCTGAGGTTGTACTTTTCTCACTTGTTATTTGGATGGTTGTAATAACCTCCTATTGAGTCTTTTTGACTTTATTCTGTTCTCTGTCTTATTTTATACAAACAGCAAAAAAGAAATATAAGTGAATGACTCTGAGAATTCTGTTCTTTTACTTTCAAGCTCATATAAACATAATTTCAGTAATTTGTCATTCTAGTCCTGTAATCTGTCTCTTTCTTTATTCAAGCCATTTCCTATAACTCTTCTTCTCATGCGAGTCAGATATCTGAGTCAAAGTAGAAAACTAACTGTTCTTTTATATGCTCCTATTTCTTTCTCCCTACATTTGCACAATCCATTTTCATGCCTGAAATAGATGTTCTAATATTTTTATTATTTATATGTACATATGTTCTTACTAATAGCATCCTGTTATGGTAGAATCTGTGTTGTTTCATCTTCGTTTTCTGTCAACTAGCACAAGATTCTGCATACAATATACATTTAATGCATGTATGTTTAATTAAAATGAATTAAAAGTTTAAAGCAAGAAGTAATATTTGAGCTGGAAAGCATGGTAAGATTTCATTTGATGGTAAGGATTCTAGTCCTGGGGAAAGGAATAAACATAAGCTCCAATAGATAGGTTCCAGAGAGGATGTCAAGGAATATAATTGTACAACAAGAAATGATGAACAGATTTCAGAAAAATCTAGAAAGACTTGTACAAACTGTTGCAAAGTAAAATGAGCAGAACCAAAGTTCACAGTATCAACAACATTGTGTAATGATCAACTATGACACACAATACTATTCCAGAAGGACTCATAAATGAAAGTGCTATCCACAGTCCTATAAAGAACTATTGGACTCTGAATGTAGCTGGAAGTATACTTCTTTCAATTACTTTAGTCTCTTTTGCATTTTTCCCCTTTTGATTTGTTTCTTTCACAGCTGTGACTAATATTGAATTATGGTTTACATGAAACCACATGTGTCACTTATTTATAATTACCCATCATTTTAGGAAGAGGAGATGGGGAGGGAGGGAGAAAAAATAGCAACTTAAAAAGTTGCTTAAATTAGTGCTAAAATGTATTGACATGTATTTGGGAAAATAGTATTAAACATAAAAAAGGGAGGGAGGGAGAGTGGGAGGGAGGGTGGGAGAGTAGAAGGGAGGGTGGGAGAGAGGGAGAGAGACAGACAGAGACAGAGAGACAAACACACACACACACACACACACAGAGAGAGAGAGAGAGAGAGAGAGAGAGAATCGAGCAAGCATATATTTAGAAAATATTGTTTTGTACTAGCCTTTGCATAAAAAATATAAGGAGAGAAGACAACCTCTACCCTCAAGGAAACTCAATTCTAATGAAGGAAGATAAGCTATATAAGAAAGCTGGAATGTGATTGAGGAAAAAGAAAATAAAAAATACAAAGAGGAAGGAAAACTATGAATAAAGTGAAACAGGATAGGGCTCCTTAAAAATCCTGCCAAAAACATCTCTGATCAAGGACACATCAGACTTCTGCCAAAACTGCTTCACAATAGTCTAAAAGAAGATGAAGCAAAGCATAGTTTAATACAAAGCCTATCTTGGGATAAAGAATTTCAAAGGATTCAGAGAAAGGATGAGTTAGCACCAATGGACTGAAATCTGAAAGCGATAGTGAGCCCAAGTGGTTTCCCAAGAAAAAATACTAAAAATAAAAACTCCCATAATTTCAGTGAGGATAGGAAAAGAGAGATGAAAGAGAAAACTATATTAGATATTTAGATTTTTAAAAGGAATGTTTAGAAGATGGCAGTAAGATTTATCATATAAAATGTAACATACCATAAGATGATGATACACATTATATGATAAATGAACTTTGGGTGACAAGGAATGCTAAGAACAACAAAAATGCAACAACAATAACAATAACAAAAAGAATACCAATGTCAACAAAATGCATTTTGATACATAAAGAAGGAGATCAAATAAAAGTTAGGACCACTATTTGAGATTAATAATAAATTGATACATAAATCATGATAAATAAATTGATGATGAAAAAGGAAAGAGAGGATGATATAACTCTTGTTTTGACTTTTGTTTTCAAGGAGAAATTTTGAACTAGGAAGAATACAGAAATGAATATTAAGCTATCTGAAATCTTATAAAAGTTTTGACTAGTCAAATTTACAACTAGTCAGTCAAATGAATAAGCATTTATTAATTGTTCATTAGTTTCCAGGTCATAATCTTAACACTGACTCATGATATACATAAAGAAAAAAAGCTGTCTTTGCTATCAAGGAGCTATGTACATAGGAAGAAAATTTGTAAATAACAAAATAAAGACATAATATTGTAGAAAATATTGCAGGTAATCTCAGAGTAAAGGCACTAACACTAAAAAGATTTAAGAAAGACTTCTTTCAAAAGGATTCGTCTTTGACTTGAAGGAAGCCAGGGAATACTGGAAGTAAAAATGAGAAGGAAGAAAATTCCAGATATCGTGGATAAGGTCATGAAAACACAGAGTTGGGTGATTCATGTTGGAGATAGAATGTTATTTAGAAGGAAGATGAAGAAAGTCTGTGTTGCTAAATTTGCAAAATACTTAAAGGGAACTAGGTGTAAGAAGACTGGAAAGGTAAAAAAAAGGGTAAGTTTGTGAAAAAAAAAACTTTAGCAACTAAATGAATAATTTTCTATTTAATATTGAATGTGCAAGGGCACCACTGTAAATTTTTGAAAAGTAGAAAGTCAGATCTTTTCTTTAGGAACATTTTTTGAGAATTTATTGGAGGATGAACTAGAGTGGAGAATCAGGGCCCAGAAAGACTAATAGATGATTGGAATAGTCCAAGGCAAAGGTGATGAAAACTTGTACTAGAATGCTGACAATTTTAGAAAAGGAAACAAGACAAATGCAAAGGTAGCAAAGGCAAAATCAATAGACATTGGAAACTTATATGAGGGATAAGAAAAGTATGGCATCAAGGATGACCACAAGGTTGTGAGCCTGGATGACCGGGAATATGGTAGTACCCAATATAGTAATAAAAATGGGAAAAAAGAAGGGAGAAGCATTTGGGGGAGAGAGAAAATGAGTTAAATCTTGGATATGTTTTTAAGATGTCTAAGGAACTTCTGGTTTGTGCCAAGAGAATATTTTATATGTTACTCTGGAAATTAAAAGAGAGGTTAGGACTGAATAAATAGATTGAAGAATAAATAATAACAGCAAGAATAACTACTGTTTAAGTATTATCTGGTATGTTCTAAGCCTTGTGCTAAGTTTTATAAATATTATTATCTCATTTGAATATTGCAAAAGCCTTGAGATATATACTATCATTATGCCCATTTTATAGTTTTAAAAACTGAGGTAAACAGAAATTAATGCCCCTTAGCTAGCAAGTATCTAACACTGGAGTTGAATCCATTAATACACCTAGATACTGTCAAAGAGATGATAATTAAATAATTAATACCTAATCACCATGAGAATTGTCAAGGAGGGAGATACATTTTTGGGATTTAGGGGACATCCACAACTCATGAATATGATTTAGATAAAAAAATCTAACAAAGGACACCAAAAAGTAATAGTAAGACATATAGGAGCAGGATCAGGAGAAAGCAGTATCACAAAAAGAATGTATGAAGCAGAATAATACATGAGAAGAGATTGATAGTATCAAAAACTGATTATTGGTAAAATAGAATGAGGGTTGAGAAAAGACCATTAGGTTCTGCAACTAAAATGTTGTTATATATGTTGAAGAACACAGGATCATTTGAATTATGAAATTAGAAGCCAGATTAGAGAGGGACTCAAAGAGAATAAGAAAAGAAAAAATTTAGGAAAACAATTGTAGACAGGTTTCTTAAGGAGTTTTGTGGGAATGATTCTATCAAGTGAAGGATTTTTAAATTTGAGGTGGCAGGACCATTTTCATAAGGCAACTTTAACACAACAAGAAAGTTGATAGTAGCATATTAAAGATAATTGGAATAGTTGGAATGATAAAATAAATCATCTGAGAAGACAGTGGGAAATGGAATGAATTATACTGGTAAAGGTGCTTGCATTGATAATGAGAAATGCCACCACTTCATGAGAAACAGGTATAAAGGGGAAAAAGTGGCGGAGGGCATAAGCATTATGTAAGATGGTCAAGGTGGGGAAGAAGAAGAGGGAACATTAGGAGATTTGTCACATTTCAGTGAAAAATCAAATAAAGGTGATAAAGGATAAGGAAATGGTGGGAGGTAGAGCACGGGTGGTTTGAGGAAAAATGAAAATATTGAAAAAATCATGTGGTAAATAATATAAGACCCAAATAAGTAGGTATAAAAGAATTATCTTGCCACAAAAGACTCAAATGAGATTTTATAATATCTAGTGGATTCAGTCAACAGAATCCCCATCTTTAGCAAGTGAATGGGGAAAAAAAAAGCAGTGGATGACAATTCAGAGCATGAAACAGTTAAGAATTATAGTAGATAGAGTGCGGGGACTAGACTAGAAATGTTACTAGATGTCTGAGACCCTGTGAACCATTTAACTTTTTGTTTCAATTTTCTCAACATTAAAATTGTACCCATTTCATAGAGTCATTGTAAGGATCAAATGGGATAAAATTCTAAAGTGATTTACATAATACTGAGCACAAAGTAGACACTAAATAAATGGTTCTTTCCTTCACTTTTCAAAAATGTAAATCTTTAAACCTAGATGGAAAATGAAGGAAGCAAAGGTTTTATTGTCCTAAGTAGCTTATATTAATCTATACAATATTAGTAAGATCTGTGCTCAAATAATACCTTGATATTTACCAGGTCACCATCAATTCATTTAACTGTTTCAGTGATAGCTTCCTCATATGTAAAATAAGAGGAATGATATCTATAGCACTAGATACTTTTTATAAGGATCATATGAAATCATATATTTGCAGATCTTTGAAATCTTTGAAATGCAATACAATTACCATTTATCATAATGGTCATTGTGGTCATCATCATTATTGAGTGACTATCAGAATTAAAAAAAATTAAACAAGGTGGCATCTATTGGGGAAGATACCAGATAATAAGATTAGTTTTTTAAAATAAAAATGTTTGCATTGGAAAAGATAAGGCTACCACATATTCTTCAGAGACAGACATAAAGGAAAAGAAAGTAATGGAAGAAAATGTAGTTATGTGAGACAGTGACAGTTGAAAGAAGAAAGAGAGGTGCTCTACACTATTTTTAATGAATTTGGTAGAGTTTTTAAATATAGGCCTCCTAGCTTGACTTTGATTCTTGAGAGAGTTTAAGAATCTATTTTAAAGAGTTTGTTCATTAGTATTTACAAAGAGAACCATGTTATATAGATCAAATATAACATGATCAAGCACAGGTCATATTGGACTGAACTCTTCTTTTTTTGAGAATTTACTAAAATGGTAGATAATTGGCAGCTGAAAATAATAGCTATAATTTACCCGGGAATTTTTTGAAGATCTTCATGAAAATGAAATGTATAAATACCATGTCAATTCAGTATTAGTTGAATAGGTAAAAAGCAAGAAATGGTCATTAATAGCAGATGTTAATATGGAACTAACTATACTAGTGATTTTGACTTTGGTCCTGTGTTGTTCAACAGAATCATTAATTAATCTTATAACTATATTCATGGATGCAATTTTGTACCTTTTTATTGAGAGAATATCATAAGATGCCATAGAATTAACATTTCCTGTCTATAAAGAGTTCAACTATGTAAAATGATCCAAAAAAATAAAATGATAAATCTAGAAAACATTTTTTAAAAAGCTGAATAAGATCCTTCATTCAGTCTGGAACTGTATAAAAAGATAATCAAAAGCAGACAAAGGAGTCAAATTTGAGATGTTAATAAGCAGCTTAAGTAAATAGAGAAGCCTTGAACCCTGGAAGAAGATTGTCTTTTGGAAAATGTCACAAATCTAACAGAATCAGGCAGAAAGAAGAGACTTAGAATTAGATTACATAGTGGTGGTGGACCAGAAAAGACATGATAACAAATTAAGGCTAGTATGACCAGAGCTGGAAAAAAGGTTTCATTTAGTTAGTTGAACTGTCTTTTTTTGTTTTAATTTTTTAAGTTTTTAAACAATTTATTTAGTATTTAATTTTCCTGAGTTATATGGAAAACAGTTTTTAAAGTTTGTGTTTAAAACATAAACTTACAAATTCTTTCCTTTCCTGTCTTCCCACCCCAATCCCTCAATGAGAAAGCAAGTCATTTGATATAGGCTCTAAATGTGTTGTCATGGAAAACATTTCCATAATAGTCATGTTGTATGTTTCCAAAACAGAAACCTCAAGAAAAATGAACCAAAATGTTTACTTCAATCTCTATGCTGACAACCATCAGCTCTTTCTCTAGGGCTGGATAGTATTCTTCATTATAAGTCCTTCAGTTTTATCCTGGATAATGCATTTCAATATAGAAAAAAAATCTAAGTCATTCGTGGCTTATCATCCTACAATATTGTTTGTTATTTTGAATACAGTACATTTCACTTTGCATCTGGTCATGCAAAGTTTTACAGGTGTGTCTGAGAGCATCCTGTTCATCTTTCCTTAGAGCAGAATAGTATTCCATCATAATCACACACTATGATTTATTTAGACATTCTTCAGCCAATGGACTCCCCATCAAATTCCAATGTCTTACCGCTAGAAGACAACTATTATAAATACCTTTGTATAAGTCATTTTCCTTACCCTTTTTCAACTCTTCTGGAATACAGACTTAATAATGGCATTTCTGGGTCAGAGGGTATAGACAGTCTTCTCGTAATTTGGACATAGTTCCATATTGCTCTACAGAATGTTTGAATCACTTAACTTAATTTGAACTTAATTGAACTTAATTTGAACAATAGTGCATTAGAGTCTCATTTTCCCTACATCCCCTCCAATCCTGCCAATCTAATAAGTACAGAATTGTATCTTAAAATATTTTAATTTTTATTTCTTCAATAATGTGTAATAACATTTTATATAGCTATAGATATCACTGATAACCTCATCTAAAACTCTTCATGTCTTTTCATCATTTATCAATTGGGGAATGACTCTTATTTTATTTGATTCAGATCTTTTTATATTTGAGAAATGATGCCTTTTGTCAGAGAAATTTTCTGCAAATTTTTTTCACTTATCATTACTAAAAGTACTTCCCTACATTATGTTCTTACTTACCTCAATTTATTCTTTTCTCACTCTCTTCTTTCACCCTATCCCTCTTCAAAATGTTTTGCTTTTCACCAAGTCTTTTATAATCTTTCCTTTTTCATCATCCCTCCATTTTCTTATTCCCTTTCCCTCCTACTTGCCTGTAGAGTAAGGTAAATTTCTATCCCCAATTGTTTGTGTATGTTATTCCATCTTTAAGTTAATTCTGACAAAAGTAAAGTTCACTCATGCTCCCCTCCCATTACCCTAGGTTTTGTTTTTCTTGTCTCTTTGATGTGAGATAATTTACCCCTTTCTACCTCTCTATTTTCTTTTTTAACCTGTTAATTTTATTTTTAAGCATCATACTTTCATGTTCAACTCACACTGTACCCTCTAAATACACTTCTTCTAACTGCCCTAAAATGAGAAAATTTGCATGAGTTACCAGTATTATCTTTGCATATATGAATATAAGTAGTTCAACATCATTAAGTTCCATATTATTTCCCTTTCTTGTTCACCTTTATAAGTTCCTTTAGCATCTTGTGTCTGAAAGTCGAATTTTCTGTTAAGCTCTTTTATTTTTTATTAGGAGAATTTGGAAGAGCACTGTTTCATTAAATGTACATCTTTTCCTCTGAAAATTTATGCTCAATTTTGCTGGATATATGATTCTTTTTTTAAAAAATAATTAATTTATTTTCATCCATATGTATATTTACAAGTTATAAATTTTCCCTCCACTCTTCCTTCTCACTCCCCTTACCTCAGCAGATTAGCATTGTACACATATATTTTGTTAAGCATATTTACAAATTAGCAATTTTTAGCATGAGGAATTAGGATTAAAGGAAAGAGGTATATAAGAGATAATTTTTATAAAGTATTCATTAGATTTTGAAGGAGTTTTTTTTTCTTTGTGTTTTGTTTTGTTTTGTTTTTCTTCCTCTGGTTGGGAATAATATAGTACATAACCAGTCAATTGCAGTTGACCTTGTTCTCTGGACTGTCGAAAGTAGATGCTTCCATCAAGGTTGTTCATCTCATAATGCTTTTGTTGATGTGTTCATTGTTCTCTTGGTTCTGCTCCCTTCACTCAGCATCTGATCCTATAAATCATTTCATGCTTCTTTAGAATTCAACCATTTATGATTTCCTATAGAACAATAGTATTTCAGTAGTATTTTCTGGAATTTATTTTATTCTAAGTCTTATAATCTTTTAATGTAGAAGTTACTAATTCTTGTGTTATGCTGACTGTAATTCCATTATACTTGAATTGTTTCTTTCTGATTGCTTACAATATTTTTTCCTTGACTTCTTAGTTCCATAATTTTGCTATAAGATTCCTAGTAGTTTTCATTTTGGAATTTATTTCAGGATGTGATGGATGGATTTTTCAATTTCTATTTTATAGTCTTGTTCTTGATTAGCAAGGCAGTTTTTTTGATAAATTCTTGAAAGATGATATATAAGTTCTTTTTTATCATGATTTTTAAGTAGGACAATAATTTTTAAATTATGTCTCCTAGATCTATTTTCCAGGTCAGTTGTTTTTCCAATGAGATACTTCATATTGTCTTCTATTTTTCCAATTTTTTTATTGTTGTTGCTTCTTGATTTCTGAAAGTCATTAGCTTCCATTTAATCAATTCAAATGTTAAAGGAAATTGTTTTCTTCTGTGAGCTTTTATACCTCAAATTGGTCACATTCTACGTTTTAAAGAATTTTTTCTTCACTGAAATTTTTTGCCTATTTTTCCATTTGGCCAATTCTTCTGTTTAAGGTATTCTTCTCCTCCTTTGCTATTTGTACCTGTTTTTCATCTAGTCTAGTCTATTTTAGGTTTTTTTTTTCACTTCATGTCTGTATGTGTTTATGTGTCTGAGTCTCCTTTATTAAGCTGTTGATTCATCGTTCATTATTTTCTTACATCACTTGTGTTTCTCTTCCCAATATTTTTCTTGACCTCTCTTATTTCATTTTCAAAAAGCTTTTTGAGATCTGCCAAGCCATAAGACCAAATCACATTTTTCTTGGTGGCTTTGGGACTAGGAATTTTGACTATTATCTTCTTCTGAGTGTGTATTTTGATTTTTCTTGACAACATAACAACTTTCTATGATCAGAGTTTTTAATGCTTTGTTTTATTTTTCCTGTTCATTTTTCCCAATCTATGATTTGATTTTAATTCTTTGTTGAAGTAGGACTCTGCTTCCAGGGTGGAGGACAAATTGTCCCAATCTTCTGTAGTTTTATGCAGCTGTTTTCAGAGACACTTTTGGGGATATACTAGTTTTCATTGCTTTCAAGGAGGCATGGTAATGATGAGAGGTGTTTAGTACTCCCCTGGTCAGTGTCCATAAGCACTCTATAATGCACTGCAACTGTGAGGACTGTCCTTACTGCACAGCTGGCGCAGGCTAGGGTGTGCTATGACTGCTTTCATTCTGGTATTGCTGCTCAAGACAGGGACCTGGATCTGACTGTGGGAAAGGCAACAGTGTTCTGCCTCATTTTTAGCAAAGAGACTCTTGTAATCTCCTTCTGATCTCCTTTGTTGGATCCCTTTATCATCTGAAGGCTGAGAGCTCAAGAAGAAGCTACCCACTGCTGGTTCAATGGCTCCCAGTACCTGCACTGGGTTTGCTGGGACCAGGGTTGTGCTTATACTTTCTTGGTTTGACTGTGCTTCATTTTCACCCTGATGACAAACTTTTCCTCCTGACCTCCAAAGCTGTTTTGGAGTCTGTGAACTAAGAGGACTGGAAATCCTCTCACTGCCACTGATTCAGGCTCCCCCAATATCTGCTCCTTCTTTATTGCGGTCAGTTCTATACTGACTTGAACTGCACTGGATTGGACACCTTTCTCACATTTGTGAAACAGATCTTTCCTAATGCCCTTCTAAGTTTTTTGGGATGGAAATTTTTCCCCTCTTTTTAATGGATACTGCCATTCTAGAATTTGTTTAGAGTCATTATTTAAAGTATATGGAGGGAAAAAAAAGTATATGGAGGGATTTGGGGCAAAGCTCAGAAGTTCCTTTATTCTTGGCTTTGCCTCAGAGGCCATCTTTAAGATGAGAAGATGCTGTGTCATCTGTGTTGAGGGAAAAATGGATCTCACAAAATCTGAATTAATTTTCTCCTTTTATTCATGATGTTCAGTTTGAGGAATAATTTCTTGGTATCTAAAGGGAAATTGATATTTTATAATTTTAATTAATTAATGATAGATAGTGTTTAAGGTCATTATTGCTTATATTTTATTTTGTTTATGTCTTAAATTAAGCATTTGTTCTATCTATTCATGAAGATTAAAATAATTAGAAAACATTCTGAGGATCAAAACTGATGTTGTCTGAAGTAGGATTGGGGCTCAAGCCATATGATATGACACGAGAATTCCCAATACAAATATACAAATCTTTGTAGAGTAGGATAAGGTAATTCTATCCCCAAATTCATTCATAGCTAGGGAAAGAAAGCTAGTTTGACCTCTGGGAGCTAAAAAGATTGGCATTTTACAAACACACCATCTGGGTATTTATGGGAGAGAGAGAGAGAGAGAGAGAGAGAAAGAGAGAGAGAGAGGAGAGAGACAGAGATAGACAGAGACAGACAGAAACAGAGAAACAGTAACAAAGACAAAAAGACTGAGACAGACAGAGACAGAGTCAGAGAAAGAGACAGAGAGACACACAGAGAGAGAGAGATAGAGAGACACATACAGACAGAAAGACAGAGAGGGACAAGTATACAGAGACAAAGAGGAAACACACAGAGACAGAGACACAGAAACTGAGAGTAAAAAAAAAGACAGATACATATGGAGAAATAATGAGATGGAGAAAGAGACAAAGAAAGAGAAGTAGAGATAGAAAGAATCATCCATGGGAATAGGAAATGGATCAGACCCTCTACGGTAATTGATATTTATTAACACTATATTTCAGATATAATAGAAATGTGGAGGTAGTATGAAGTGGTGGAAGACCATTGTGTTTGGATCCAGAAGCCTGAGTTTTAAATCTTTTCTCTCCTACTTCACATACTTTTCTCCTTTACTCTGTTCATGGATTAATACATCTACTCCCACAAAATATTTCCAAATCTGGGATAAACTGGCAGAAATGTTATCTGAGGAAATTACAAAGAAACTACTAAATGCAATTATACTGACCTCCTCCATCAGTTAAAAACTATAATTCCCTGTTTCTCTCACAAGTAGAAAATTTCTTTTTTAATAAAACTTTAAAAAATGTTGAAGAAATGGGAACCATTTTACCGAGTTGAATTGCAAGGTGACAAATGATCACTGTACATTTCTAAGTGATTCTGATGGTATTCTTGTTTTAGTGGCACAGATTTAGAGTTATAAAAGATATTAGAGTGTATATTGTTTTCCATTTTATGAAATAGGAAGCAATTGTCTCCAACATAAATATGAATTTCTTAAAGTTAAAGCTGGATCCATTTTCCAAAATAATTGTTCTTTATCTTCTAAGCTCCCTCATTCATTTGTCAAAAAAAAGACATCAAGTCATCCCATATAGCTGATCTTGGACAAATTAATCATTTCAATGAGCTTCTGTATCACTTTTTATAAAAAGGAAAGTAGAAAACTATGTGACCATTCAGGTTCTTTTTGCTTTGATTCTGTTTTAATTAATGATATAGTCTGTAAGTCTTCAAAAGTACCACCTTTCTCAAGTTTCTCTAAGCCTCATAAACCAGTATTTGAATATATGATTCTGTATTAGTAAATTATGTATAATTATATATATATATATATATATATATATATATATATATACATATAATTTAGTTTTGCCTTCCCAACTAAAATATCTTTGGGTTACTGATTATGTTTATTTGCATATTTATTTGGAGACATTTATATGATAATTCTATGTGATGTCCCCTATACTATTTTTTTATAGTTTTTTTGCAATGGGGTTAAGTGTCTTGCCCAAGACCACACAGCTAGGCAATTATTAAGTGTCTGAGACCAGATTTGAACTTGGGTACGCTTGACTCCAGGGCCAGTGTTCTATCTACTGCCCCACCTAGCCATCCCTCCCCTATACTATCTAATGCATAATAGGTTCTTAATAAATTTTGATTGGTTGAATGGAAAAATAATTTTTGAATGAAAAATATGGGAAAATATATTTACTGATCATTTCATATAACTAGCTTATACTTTAAAATATCATATATATATTACCTTATTTTTCTACTTAATTTCAAAAGTAAAATAATTAGATGCTGGGGAGGCTAGGTGGCACAATGGGTAAAGCACCGGCCCTGGAGTCAGGAGTACTTGGGTTGAAATCCAGTCTCAGACATTTAATAATTACCTAGCTGTGTGGCCTTGGGCAAGCCACTTAACCCTGTTTGCCATGCAAAAAAAATTAATTAGATGCTTAGAAAACTTCAGTTTAAGAAGATATATTTCTTATTCTAAGTAAATGAGAATCTATTGCCCTTAAGAATGTCATGTATATTGGTTTTTAAAAGTCACTAAAATGAGTCAGAAATTTATTTGAATAGAAACATATTTTAAAAGAAATATCATTGCTTAAAGATAAATTTTGAAGTTCAGAGGAAAGTGTCAGTGAATCATATAGAAGGAAAACAAAGTTTAGAAATATTTTTGAAATACAAACCATTCTAATTTACTGGTGTTAATATATTTTATCAGGAAATATAAATTCATATATTTGAATTCCTAGACAATGTATTGAATCTTTAGAACAAAATACTAAATCTGCTTGTTTAGGGAGGAAATAACTTTCTGAAATAGAAATACAAGCCATCAAAATGAATTTTAAAAGTAAATGAAAAATTGAAGAAAATATATTCTCAAATAAGTGAAGTCCTACCCATTTTCCCTCACTCTCCCAAGAAAGGATACTTCATACAATAGTTTAGAATTTTCCTTTTTAGTACTTAGTATCACATACAATCAATGAATAAATCAGTTTCATTATATCATTTTAACCCCAAATTTTGCTACCTAGTTTGTAATACCTGAATATTTGTCAACTTTATTTTTTTATCCAAATTATGTTTCTCAATTTGTCCAACCTCAAAAGGAGTTTACAAAAGGTTTTCTTAAAACTATTCAAGAAGAATTTTAAAAATCAAATAAGAGGTAGAAGAACAAATAGAAAAAGAAATGAAAGGTATGAAAGAGAATTATGAAAAACAGACAACTTTTTTCTTTTGCTATAGTTTTAATGTGATTTTTCAGTAGTTTTAGAGTTGGAAACTAGCATTGTAAAAATTCATATTTCACCACAGCATATACTCATAGGATCATAAATTTATAGCTAGAAGGGACCTTATGCATTTAATCACATCTCCTCTCTTTACAAATAAAGAAACTGAGGCCCAAAGAAAATAAATCAACTGACCGAGACCTTTGGAGTTGGAATTACTATTCTATTATCTGCAGAATGAGCATATTCATGCTAATTATGTATATATATATATATATATATGTATATATAAATTCTACACTAAAATATATTCTTTTAAAAAAGAGAATCCATTTTCGTAGGTATGTACAAAAATGATGGGGAGAAATATAAAATAAGATAAATATTAATAATCCAAACATGCAGTTGACTAGGATTTTATCAGAGGAGACGATCTTGGCTGAAAGTGGAATTCAGGAGATTATATTGGTAAAAAATAGGTAAAAACTGATGAAGTCATTAAATTTTCAAAAGTTATAAATTATCCTGCAAAGCTTCACTGGCTGCAAATTAGCCTTTGCTGTAGCCCTCTGCTAACAATCTATAGATCATTTTATTATTCATGAATTTTAGTAATTTCAGGACACCACAGGTCATCTTATGCTCATTTATTTGCTAAACACCTTGTGCTAGTATGCCTATGCTGAAAAATTGCTACTATTTACTTCCTATGAGACAAGCAAGCAACAAAGTGCCGAGTTTGGCCCCAGACATCCAGTACGCCAGGCAGCATATACATCTTGCTGTCAGCGAAATAAATGAGGCCTTAAATTGGCTGCAAAGCTTTAAGAACTGAAATTTATATGTCTAGTTATCAAACAGAAAGTTCAGAACACCTGCCAATATGAAACATAATTGTGACAAACTGGTACATTTTACCTTTAACTTTTTAGCTTTAACACCATAGCTTCATTATAAAAAAAGGACACACACATATATGCACACATTCACAGCCTATGTCAAAGGTAAAAGCAGTTGTGGCCCTTTACCTATATTCTTTTTTATATATTGTAAATATTATCATTTAACAATCAGGTCATGCATAGATCAACAGATGAGTTGCATATTAGAAAATATTGAGAATCAGAACTTATTGTGAATGGGAAGTTAAAACCCAGGGGATTTCTAGAGCCCTATGTACCATTTAGATGTCTTTCCAGTTTATTCTACTCTTCAAAAAATGTTAATGATGGTGAAATGAGCACTCAGCTCTCTGGCAGATCATAGAGGTTGCAAATGACTTGAGTGATTATCTAATCCTTAGATTCTTAACCTAAAGGTCTGTGAACTTAAACCCACATACACATATGTACATGCTTACAAACATTTCAGCATAATTGCTTTCTTTTGTAATCTTGCAGATTTGGTTTCATCTTTTTAAAAATGTTATTCAGAGAAAAGATTCATTGATTGCAATAGATTATTCAAGGAATCTATGAACAAAGTAAGTAACTTTACATTTAAAAAATGATTTCATCTAATACAATCCTCTTAATTTTAAAGAACATTGTAATTCCTCATTCAGAGCTAGAACATCCTCAGGGTCTTCTATTTTAGAGCCTTCATTTTATAGAGAAGGAAATAAGAGAGATTCAATGACTTGCTTCAAGGTCAAATAAGAAGCAAGTAGCAGACCTTATTTCTGAACATGGTTTCTCTAAATCCATTCAAACTGGTGATACCTGGAATTGTTGGATTTTTCTAAGGCTATATAGCCAATCATGATACAGGTATCAGGAGATTCCAAATCACCTTACTCCCTCCATTGACTACTTTTTGCCTATATATTACACTATCTCCTGACCTAGGAAGTTTTGCTGAATTTCCTAATTTGCATCTTTTCAAAGGTAAGGTTTTATAATCAATCAGGAATCTTATTTTGAAACTGGTAGAAACTATTTCAGATGAAAACAAATCTGAATCTGATTTGTGCTTGGGTGATATTCAAGGAAAAGACCTTCAGAATTACACAAAAATATTTTCTCCTCTTTCTGATTTAATAACTTTCCCCCCTCAGTATGTCAAATATCATAAAGTAGTTTTCTAGTAAAGACATATTTAAATCTTTTATTCTATTTTCAATGTTAATAATGAAGATTTGTAAAATAATTCAATCCCACAATAGCTGCAGTTTTCTCATCAATAATACAAAACAAACAAGGAATTGAAATTTCCTTCTTTGTTGTATTGAATTTCTTGGATTCTCAGGACATTTGGAGATCTTTACTCTCATTAAATACTTTTTTATGACTCTACTTGCTATCAGATTGATAATAGAGGTTCTTCTCTTTCTAAGGAGGAAGAAAATTGGGGGCACTAGATACTATTTATGAAAGTACCCAATATTTTCCCCTTTTTTATTTCTTCTTTGACAACTACAATTACATCATAAATACCTAATGATCTGCACTGTCTTGCTAAAAAGAGAACTGAGGCATATTTGGAGTGAGTGAACCTGTATTTGAAAGTTAATTCTGATATTTTTTTCCCTCTGTGAACTGGATTAAGTCTCAATCTTTTTGGCCCTGTTGCCATTGTGGCTCATAAAATCAAAGCTGAAGTGCTTAGAGTTCATTTAATTGCAGTTTTATAAACTGTTTCTTAATTGTATTTATTTAAGGAAATGGGGTTAAGTGACTTGCCCAATATCACACAGCTATTGTCTGAGACCAGATTTGAAGACAAGTCCTCTTGACTCCTGAGCTGGCACTCTATCTACTATGCCACCTAGCTGCCCCCTAAAAACTCTTGAATAACACCACTATTCTCATTTCCAAGTATATACTATTCCAGGTTAAACACCTCCATTACTTTCAAATTGGTTCCTACAGTTTGGCAGTTCTTTACCAAACTGGTCACCTGTTTCACTTTTTGTTCCATTTGTCAGTATCATTCCTAAATATGCAAAATGAGAAAATAAGTTCTAACATCATCTCCTGCTCTACATTCTGTGACCTCAGCTCCCTATATCAAAAGACACAAATAATTATCATTCTCCCTCTCCCCACCTCAGTTGTGTACCTCTTTCTCCAGTTGCTAAAATCTCCACCTTCCCAGTATCTTTACATAGTCTAGAATTCATGCTCTCAATATTCCATAGCTAGTTTCCTTATTCCTGTTTTTTCAATCTGTAAAGGAGAAGGTATTGTACTGAGTTATCTCTGTGATCTAATCCAATCTTTAAAAAAATCTTAATCTACTTGTCCTATGCTTTTTTGATATGCAGTTTTCATGAGATCCTTGAAAGAAAAGAGAAGCAAAATATGGAATGATAACATAGGGATTTGCCAATAAATAGACTTCAATAGGATAATATAAAAGGAGATTCATGGGGAAAATGAAATCATGACTTTTTTGTATATGAGATTTATGATCAATGTCTTTGATGTTGAAAAGCAATGAATGCACAAATACTTGGTATCTTTGCCACATAATTAAAATATTTTTTGATTGAGCAACATATACATTCTTTATAGAGATAAAATTGAATTATAAACAATTTGCTAAACTCATCCTTAGGGAACTAATAACTAATATGTATTTTATATTTGGTATGCCATATTGTATACACTGAAAGAATCATAAATCTTAAATGTCACTTTTTAACTAAATTTCCTAGTTGAATACTTTACTTCAAACTCATTAATTTTTCCCTTAATGTAACAGACTTCACAACTATTCACATTAATGTATAGTTACAAATTAAATTATTGCAGTGTACCTTTTTGATCTAACATTTTTACTTTTTCTTATGTAAAACCACTAAAATTAGTATGCTTGATAATCTATTCAGTATAATGCAAACAGATTTCAGATTTGATCTTTCACATAAACATCTTGAATAATCTTAAATTATTTTAGTTTTTGGTACCATTTTTTATATAATGCAATTTCAGCTGGTTTGGTATTTAGAAAAAGAATGCTATTTCAGAATAGCAGTTCCCAAGAACATCATCTAATGTTAGCTGACAAAGATCAATAACTTTGTCTTTGTCTGTTTTCTTTGTTTGTTGCATGCCCCAAACGTGTATCACTGTCTGCTGGCGTTTCCAAGCCTTCATTGTAACAAATATAACTTGAAATCAAACACATGAAAATACTGGTGATTTCAGAAGAATAAAATTTCCTGGTTTCATTAGAAATAAGTAAATTTATAAACTATATTATTAAATGTTATATTATCATAATATCCCCCTCCCAACTGTAAACATAGACATCTGCATATAACCTTGTCCCATATTTATTCCATTCTATTATGTATATCTTTAACAGATGTAAAGAACAGAATCATAGACATCAAATTTTCAGCTTAAGAGAAAGTTTAAAATTAAATTAATCAAATCAATACTTTCATTTTATATATAGGCAAAATAACCCCCCCCAAAAGATTAAATGATGTTTTTAAAATGCAATTTAAAAGGCTAACCCTAGAGTCAATTAGATGACACAGTGAATAAAGCTGAGTTCCAAAGATATGAGTTCAAATAAGATGTCAAATATTTACTAGTTGTATGACTCTGGGCAAGTTAAAGTCTATTTGACCATTATCATAATTTCTTCTTTTGTCAAATGGGGGTAGTAACAGAATCTCTCAGGGTTGTTGTGAGGAACAAATGAGTTAATAAAGTACGTAATATAGTAATATATATATGTATATATATATATATATATATATATATATATATATATATATATATATCCTATTCCCTTTCTGTTCCTTTAAACTATTAATTCTTTGTCAATGTCTAACTATGACATCATAAAAATCTAGAGAAATACATTTCTCCCTGAAATGTACTAATTCAATCTCGCTTACCTTTTATTAACAAGTGAATTCTTTTTTAAATTTATTTTTATTGAAGATATTATGAGTTTTACAATTTTCTCCCCAATCTTACTTCCCTCCCCCACCCCTCCCATGGAAAGCAATCTGTCAGTCTTTACTTTGTTTCCATGTTATACCTGGATCCAAATTGGGTGTGATGAGGGAGAAATCATATCCTTAAAGAAGAGACGAGAAGTCTAAGAGGTAACAAGATCAGACAATAAGAAATCTGTTTTTTCCTAAATTAAAGGGAATAGTCCTTGAACTTTGTTCAAACTCCACAGCTCCTTATCTGGATACAGATGGCACTCTCCTTTGCAGGGTAATCGTGAGACATATTAAGTGAAGGTGAAATTAATGGTAATTCACTACCCTATAATAAAGAAAATGACATTTATATCTTTTTGCACATTATCTATAAAATTATATTTAAAAAGTTTTTTTAACTTATGCTCAATGTTTATTATTACTTTAGATTAAGAGCTGTATTTATCAGAAGCATCACAAAATGTTTCAGCTTTTTTTGGTAAACAAATATTTCACTGAGTGCATTAATCAACATCCATATATATTTTTGTTTATAAATATACATACATTTTAGGAAGTAGGTACCTTAAAAATATTTTCCAACCAATATGAATTATTTGACTTGCTTGTTGTAACGAAGCACAATACTTAGTTTTATGTTTGCTGTGGTAAAATATAATAAAAAAGGCAAAAGAAGTAAATAAAATAAAAATAAACATCCATGAAGTAAAGTAATTTTGTTATAATAGTATACAAAAATAAATTTAAAAATTCTGTAAAAAAGGAGAAAAATTTCTCTTACTCTCATGATTCAACAGCTTTTTGAAAATATAATATGTGAATTTCAGTTAACTATATTGAATGGAATGTGTAACAACTCCCCCAAAAGTTCATATTGTATTTTTATTGGGTTCTTGCTTATTGGGAAAGTGTATTAAATAAACTCTTTGTACATATATAATAAAACTCTTTCCATAAATTTTGATTAGAGTATTGTTTTGCATGAAATGTTGCTGAGGTTTTGGCTAAATAAAAAGATTTTGAACTTCGGGGATGGTGAAAAAGTCCCATCCAGTCACCAAAGATTATACCTATATCTACATCTACATCTACATCTACATCTTCGTCTACATCTACGTCTACATCTATGTCTATATCTAGATCTATATCTATTCTATCTCTATATAATCTCTATCTCTATCTCTGTCTATGTCTGTCTCTATCATCCCTATCTCTATCTCTATCTATCTCTATCTCTGTCTGTCTCTGTCTCTATCATCCCTATCTCTATCTCTATTTCTCTGTCTCTATTTCTCTCTATATATCTATATTTTCAGTTACAAAGCAGAGACATTTAGAGCTCTTTTAGTTGATGTATTTACAGTATTAAAAAAAGAAAGCTTAGGTAATGTTTATAAAGCATGTATAGCGTTGAGTAAACGAATCTCTTGATTCACATTTATTTCTTTGTGGAAGAATTAACTGATAGCCATATCTCATATCAGCCTACTTGTATTAGTTTACCAAAAAAAGATAGACTTATTTTTTAAAGTTTTTAAATAAAACTTATTTATTCCTTGCCTTTTAACTTCACTTCAGATATCATATACTGAAAGAACACATGCTGCACTTGAAATTTCCTTAAAAATTCTATCAATTTGTCTTAGAATTTTATAAAGGAGAAGGTGGCGTCAAAATGGCAGAGTTCCCAGAAATGTGTTCCCCCCAAAACTCCAAAAGTCATTAAATTATGACTCTAGAAAAAATTTAGAGGGGCGGGAGTCACAGAAAGAACAAGTGATACAATTTCCTAGTGCAAGACAACTTAGAAGTTCTGTAGGAAAGGTCTGTTCCACCAGGACCAGGGGTTGGAAAAAGTGAGCTCAGCCATAGCATAGCTGCAGCTCAGCACAGTGGAGCCAAGCTTCTGGATCCATGGCAGAGGGGATGGTTTCCATAACTATTAGAGGATCATGGTGACAGCAGGAAAGGAGTGGTGAGAAAACTCTGCTGCACCAGAGGGTGTACAGAGTAGAGCTCCAGAATCAGAGAAGCCCTGCAGAGAGAACCTGCAGTGGGAATTGGCAGAGTCACCTAGCATGTCCAGAGCTCTTGGCCTACAGATGGTAAGGGGGTTGGGGGAAGGCTGCAGAGATCTCTCTGCTCTCCCTGGGGTAGGACTCATCTGTTTACCCACAGTGAGATCCAGGTTGCAATCTGGGCCCCCACAACACCACCACAACCAAGCAGGTACCATCCTCACAGCTTCAGGAGAGAGGGAAAGGCCTGAGCACAAGCATGAGAGAAGTCAAAGCCTCTCATAAGACCTGGAAGGAATTGAGGTTCCTGTGGGTTATCCCAACCCTCTGCCACCCCAAAGACTTGGAATTATGGTACATCAGTCATAGACTGAGGAAATGAGCAAACAACAGAAGAAGAAAAACCTGACCATAGAAAATTACTTTGGTCCCATGGAGGAAGCCTCTGTACCCAAAATCACCAAGAGAAATAGAAAATGAGCTTAACTTATGGATGAGCTCAAAAAACACTTTGAAAAGCAATTAAGGAAGGTAGAGGAAGAATTGGGAAGAGAAATGAGAGCAATGCAGATAAATCATGAAAACTAAGGCAACAGCTTGGTGAAAAAAAATAAGAAAATAATATGTTAAAAACAGGTTTAGGCCAAATGGCAAGAGCAACACAAAAGACAAATGAGGAGAAGAATGCCTTCAGAAGAATTGGCCAACTGGAAATGGAAATTTTTGAAAAAAGGGTCTCTGAAGTAACTAGCTCCTTCAAATGGAGAATGGATCTAAAGGAAGCCTATGACTCTGAAAACTCAGGAAGAAATAAAATTATACTCCAAAAAGCCACAAATTAGAAAACAAATGTGAGATATGTCATTGGAAAAGCAACTGACCTTGAAAAACAGATTCAGAAGAGATGATTTAAGAATTATTGGGCTACCTGAAAGTCCTAACCAGAAAAAAGAGACTAGACTTCATTTTTCAAGAAATAATACAGCAAAATTTTCTTAAGATCCTAGAAACAATGGGTAAAATAGAAATTGAGGGAATTGTCGATCATCTTCTGAAAGAGATCCCAAAAGAAAAATTTCCAGGAACATTATAACCAAACTACAAAATTCTCAAGTCAATGAGAAAATACTAAAAGTTTCCAGAAAGAATCAATTCAATTACCATATCCCTATAGTCAAGATTACACAGGATCTGACAACATCTACATTAAAGGCTCATAGGGCTTGGAATATATTCCAGAAGGCAAAAGATTTTGTTTTACAACTGAGATTCAACTACCCAACAAAAATTCTTTTTTAGGGGAAAAGATAAATTTTCCATGAAACAGGGGACTTTCAAACTTTCCTGTTGAAACAACCAGAGCTGAACAAAGTTTGATCTCCAAGTACAGGACTCAGGTGAACCATAGAGAAGGTAGATGAGAAGGACTAATTATGAGGAACATAATGATGTTGAACTGCTTGTATTCCTAAATAGGAAGAAGTTACTGGTAATTCATTTGAACTTTCTAATTTATAAGAGCAGTTAAAAGGAACATATATAGACAAGGCACAGGAGGGAACTGAATACAATGGATAATGGTATAATATAACAAAAAGATGGAGTCAATCATGATTAAGGAAAGTACTGGGAGGAAGAGAAAGGAGAGGAAGAAGGGGCTAAGATATTTCACATAAGAGTCAAGAAAAAGCTTTTTCAATGGAGTAGAGGAGGTGAAGGTGAGGGGGAATGAGTGAGACTTCATTCTTATGAGAAATGGCTCAGAGAGGAAATAACATTCACAATAGGGCAAGGAATCTCTCTCACTCTAGAGAAAAAGTATGAGGAAAAAGGATAGGAGAAGGTGGAATGGGGGGAGTAGGTGATAGAAGAGAGGGAAGATCTTGGGAGAGGATACTCAGATATAACACACTTTTGAACAGGGGCAGGATGAAAGGAGAGAGAGAGAGAGAGAGAGAGAGAGAGAGAACTGAATAGATGAGCATGGGGAGGAGCAATAGAGTGGAGGGAAATTCAGCTAGTGGTAGCAACTGTGGAAAAAATATTGAAGCAACTTCTCTGATGTCTATGATAGGGAAAGCAACACATCCCAGAGACAGAGCCATTGGAATCTGAACACAGACTGAAGTACACTTTTTTTCCTCTCTCACTATTCTTGAAGTTTCTCATCTTTGGGGGGTGTGGGGGGGTTTATGATTACTCTCACAAGGTTATTGTAATAATATAAAATAAATAAACTAAAAAGAATTTTATAAAGGAATATAATAGCATCATGCAAAATAATATTAGATTAGATTATTAAAATCACTAAGAATGTATGTTGCATTCCTACACACAATGGTGCAACCTGTGTCCATTCATTTAGTTAGAGACAAATTTATCTTATAATTATATTGTACCATAAGAATTCTTATGTGTTTTTTCTATTTTAGGGAAAACTTTAGGGACATTTAAAGAGCTTTGCAATTATGCAAAGGCAATCCACTTTTCTTTCCTTCCTATGTGATTCCACACTCTAAGTTATCCTCAGTTTTCTCCTGTCTAATGGTTCTTTCTCTAAATATATATGTAGCCATCACCCTCAAAAAATCCTCATAGATCTGTCTGTAACTTCTAGGTATCATGATATATTGCTTTGTAAATAAACTCCATGAGTAGACTGTACACAATAGATAACACTTCTCCTTTCACTCTCTTCATAACCCACTACAATATGGTTTTCTGACCTTATCATTCCACCAAATCACTCTCTCCAAAGTTATTAATGTTCTTTTCCTTGGCCTCTTCTTTATGCTCATTCTTCTTGATCTCTTTTCACCTTTGTCACTGTAGATTACCTTCTCTTCTCTCTAGCTTTTCTAGATACCACTCTCTCCTAGTTTTCTCATTCCTATTCCAACATTCCTACACAGTCTCCTTTATTGGATATTCATCAGGTCAGTCTATTAACTTTGGGCTATATTCTGGGATATCTTCTCTTCTTCCTCCATATTACTACACTGAATGGTCTCAGAGCCGTATGCAAAATTAGGTCTAACTTTTGAGGGCCCTACTATCTTTCTACTCCCTACTCTATCCTCAATGGTGTCCTTGATGCTTTGCTGTCTCTCACTCTCATACACATTCTATTCACATAGTCTGTTGATTTCACCATTAAAATATCTCTCAAATTATATCCTGAACCCTTAAGAATCACCTATATAAGATTCAAAAGAATTCAGTCTAATTAGACATATTGGAAACAAATGAGTGAAGAATGCCCATTTAAAAAATAATATCAAATTAGCTAGAATTTTTGTGATATTCTGTTGGAATATGTTATTTATATATATATATATTATATATAATATAAATTTATGGAATGTTATTTACATTAAGTTATTGTTCCATAATTATATTATTTTATTATAATATATTATAGTGATATTATTACCCTGATTATAATATCTGTTATATATTGC